>NW_026783566.1:0-231111 GCF_949774975.1 Lagenorhynchus albirostris | reverse complement strand
GGGTTTGGACGGGCACATATCACTCTAATTTCCCATTAAGAATAAGAATTAAAAAAAGGCTCAGCCTGCCTCGCCGGAGCCAAAATAGGGCCTGAAGCAATCCTGCAGGTTTGAGGCCAGCTCACAAAAGAGCAACTTAAAACATGGAGCTCAGGGTCACTGCAATTCACAAACCTGCAGAGTTATAAATGAAAACTAACGTCCAAAAATATGTTGAGGTAAGGCAAAGAAGAGGATCTGAATGCAAGACAGAATTGCAAGAAACAGATTTCAAGAGATAGATTGGACTCGTCTTTAACGCACATGAAAAACGGCAGAATTTCGACAATGATGCAGTTGGCCCAAAAGGGCGTATGCGATTTTTCCTGATTATATCCAGGAAAAAACGCATACGCACTTTATGGGCAACGAAGCAAGCAAGCAATGCAAATGTGCACAACAAAGAAGTCTCATTTCCCACCGGTCAAAAGGGCCATCCTAAAAAATTGTAAAAACCAGAAATGCAGGACAGGCCATGGAGAACAGGGAGCCTTTATACGCTGATGGGCAGTGTGTGAACTGCCGAGAGCCACTCTGGAGAAGTGTATGGTGGTTCCTAAATCATCTAAAAACAGAGCTACAGAGCATAGGACACTTCCAATCATGGGAGTATATCTAGGGAAGTCTAAAAATCAACAAGACACAAGCACACCACAGTTTAGGGCTACTCTGTTTACAAGAACCTCAACTTCAGTACACCTTAAATATCCCAGGAAAGAGAACAATGGATAAAGAAGATGTGGTACTTATGTACAATGGAATATCTCTTCACCATGAAATCAATGTAATAAGGCTAGTAGAAGGATAAAGAGTGGATTTAGGTCCGATAATACTACTTGAAATAAGTCAAACAGAAAAAGAAACATATCATAAGATATCACTTATAGAGGGAGGGTAAATATGGCTGCACAAGAAATGAATTACAGAACAGAACAGTGTCTCACATTTAGAAAACACACTTATGTCAGCTTAAGGGGAAAGGAGAGGTGGGGTGATGCATAAAACCAGAGTTTGAAATTAGCACAGATACCGTTCAAGAAACCAAATAGGTATTAGACAAGATCTACACCTTGCTCAATGAACTGGCCTCAACACACCCTATACACCGCAGAGAAATATATCTGAGTAATAAGAATCTTAAAACCCATGTATTGATATATCTCCATAAGGGAATCAAGTGTGTGCAGAGCGGCACAAACACAGCAGTGAAAATGAGCTAAACCCCATTATAGAAATAAATTTTAAAAACAAAACGCAGAAACAATGAAAGAGAGAAAAATTCTTACAAAATTCGCTCAGGGGCTGTGATGCAACCTGGATTGACCACATATAAACCCACAGCTGGATAAGACATAAGGCTGGACACTTGGGGCTGAGAGGATTGGTGAGCTTCGGTGAGCAACTGCCGAAAGTTTAATGCAATACTTCATGCTACTCATTCCAAGGGTCCCAACACTCCAGGTTGAAGGGAATCTTCCTACAGCTAAACCATGCTTGGGAAACCCAGCGACTGGTATACCATATGATCGGGAAAGGTTTCTAAAACACACCACATTTTTCCTCTCCTGGGGCTCCGGATCGACATTCCAGCCGCTTTACTAACAACATCCCCACATGGAGAGTCAATGCCTTTAAGTTCTGGTATCGCACAGTCTTCAGTTAGTGCGGAGGATGAATGGGAATAGGGGGAACCAGTGAGAAACTAGCTGTAGCGGTTTCAATGGGCACATGTCACTCTAATTTCACATCAGTAAGAAGAATGAAGCAAAGGCACAGCAAGGTGTCCCAGAAGAAGAATAGGGCTTCAAGGAATCCTGTGGTTATGGGGCAAGATCACAAAACTAAGAGCTGAAAAATGGAGCTAAGGGCCACTGCAATTCAAAAACCTGACTTGCCCAAAAAGGCCGTATGTGTTTTTTCCTGAATATATTCAGGAAAAAACGCATACGCCCTTTTTGGCCAACCAAGCAAGCTTGCAAAGGAAATCTGCACTACAATGAAGTCTGAATTCCCCCTGGTCAAAAGGGCCATCTGAAAAAAGTGTAAAATCCATAAAGGCATGACAGGCCATGGAGAACTGGGAGCCATCTTATGCTGATGGGCAGGATGTAAATTGCCAACAGCCACTCTGGAGAAGTGTATGGTGTTTCCTGAAACATCTAAAAAACAAAGCAACAGAGCCTAGGGCACTTCCACTTATGGTACTATAGTTTAGGGCAATTAAAATCAAAAAGACACAGCCACCCCAAAGTTTGGGATGGCTCTGTTTACAAGAACCTCATATACGGTACAAGTTCAATATCGCAGAAAGTGAAAAATGGATAAAGAAGTTGTGGTACTTACGTACAATGCAATATCACTCAGCAATGAAATCTATGTCATCAGGCCCGTAGCAGCATAATGAGTGGACTAAGTACGATGAATCTAACTGAAATAAGTCACACAGAAAAAGAAACATCATAAGGTATCACTAATACACGGAATGTAAACTTGGCTACACAGGAACTGAATTCCAAAACAGAACAGGGTCTCAAATTTAGAAAACCAACTTATGCTTGCTTAAGGGGAAAGGTGAGTTGGGGTGCTGCATAAAACCAGAGATTGAAATGAGCACAGATAAAGTTCCTTAAGCCAAATATGGAATAGACAAGAGCTACTCCTTGCTCAACGAAATGGACTCAACACCCCATATTAAATGCCTAAGAGTGTACCTGACTAGGAAGTATCTTAAAACCTATGGATTGCTATGTCTCTGAAAGAGAATCAAGTGTGTGTACAGGGGCATAAACGCAGCAGTGATAGGATTGGAGAGGTTCGGTGAGCAAATGAAGACCCTTTGAAGTCATATTGCATGGTACCCATTCCACGGGTCTCAACTCTCCAGGTTGAAGGTATTCTTCCTTCAGCTAAAACATGCATGTGGAACCCAGAGTATGATCAACCGTGTGATCGGGAGACGTGTTCCAATATGTCTCAGTTTTCGTCCCCTGGTACTCGGGTGCAACATTCCAGACGCTTTACTAACACTCTCCCGACTTGGAGAGTCAGTGCCTTTAACCTCCTGTTTGGCCCAGTTTGCAATTTCTGCGGAAGATGAACAGGAATAGGGAGAACCAATGACAGACTAGCTGGAGGTGTCTGGACGGGCAAATTTAACTCTCATTTCCCACCAGGAAGAGGAATTAACCAAAGGCTCAGCGTGCCGTGCCGGAACCAGATTAGGGCCTGAAGCCATCCTGCGGTGTTGCGGCCAGCTCACGAGAAAGCGAGTTGAAGAAAGGAGCTCAGGGGAACTGTAATTCACAAACCTGCAGAGTTATAAATGACAGCTATCGTCCAAAAATATACTGAAGTAAGGCTGCCAAGAGGACTTGAAAGCGGGGCAGAATTGCAGGAAACCGATTTCAGGAGGTAGACTGGAATTGCATTGAAAGCATAGGAAAAGAGGCAGAACGTCCACAATGATGCACTTGGCCAAAAAGGGCGTATGCGTTTTTTCCTGAATATATTCAGGAAAAAACGCATACGCCCTTTTTGGCCAACCAAGCAAGCTTGCAAAGGAAATCTGCACTACAATGAAGTCTCACTTCCCCCCGGTCAAAAGGGCCATCTGAAAAAAGTGTAAAATCCAGAAAGGCAGGACAGGCCATGGAGAACTGGGAGCCTTGTTATGCTGATGGGCGGGATGTCAATTGCCAACAGCCACTCGGGAGAAGTGTATGGTGTTTCCTGAAACATCTAAAAAACAAAGCAACAGAGCCTAGGGCACTTCCACTTATGGTCCTATAGCTTAGGGAAATTAAAATCAAAAAGACACAGCCACCCCAAAGGTTGGGACGGCTCTGTTTACAAGAACCTGGTTTACGGTACAAGTTCAATATCGCAGAAAGTGAAAAATGGATAAAGAAGTTGTGGTACTTACGTACAATGCAGTATCACTCAGCAATGAAATCTATGTCATCAGGCCCGTAGCAGCATAATGAGTGGATTCAGGTACGATGATTCTAACTGAAATAAGTCACACAGGAAAAGAAACATCATAAGATATCACTAATACACGGAATGTAACCTTGGCTACACAGGAACTGAATTACAAAACAGAACAGGGTCTCAAATTTAGAAACCCAACTTATGCTTGCTTAAGGGGAAAGGTGAGTTGGGGTGCTGCATAAAACCAGAGATTGAAATGAGCACAGATAAAGTTCCTTAAGCCAAATATGGAATAGACAAGAGCTACTCCTTGCTCAACGAAATGGACTCAACACCCCATATTAAATGCCTAAGAGTGTACCTGACTAGGAAGTATCTTAAAACCTATGGATTGCTATGTCTCTGAAAGAGAATCAAGTGTGTGTACAGGGGCATAAACGCAGCAGTGATAGGATTGGAGAGGTTCGGTGAGCAAATGAAGACCCTTTGAAGTCATATTGCATGGTACCCATTCCACGGGTCTCAACTCTCCAGGTTTAAGGTATTCTTCCTTCAGCTAAAACATGCATGTGGAACCCAGAGTATGATCAACCGTGTGATCGGGAGACGTGTTCCAATATGTGTCAGTTTTCGTCCCCTGGTACTCGGGTGCAACATTCCAGACGCTTTACTAACACTCTCCCGACTTGGAGAGTCAGTGCCTTTAACCTCCTGTTTGGCCCAGTTTGCAATTTCTGCGGAAGATGAACAGGAATAGGGAGAACCAATGACAGACTAGCTGGAGGTGTCTGGACGGGCAAATTTAACTCTCATTTCCCACCAGGAAGAGGAATTAACCAAAGGCTCAGCGTGCCGTGCCGGAACCAGATTAGGGCCTGAAGCCATCCTGCGGTGTTGCGGCCAGCTCACGAGAAAGCGAGTTGAAGAAAGGAGCTCAGGGGCACTGTAATTCACAAACCTGCAGAGTTATAAATGACAGCTATCGTCCAAAAATATACTGAAGTAAGGCTGCCAAGAGGACTTGAAAGCGGGGCAGAATTGCAGGAAACCGATTTCAGGAGGTAGACTGGAATTGCATTTAAAGCATAGGAAAAGAGGCAGAACGTCCACAATGATGCACTTGGCCAAAAAGGGCGTATGCGTTTTTTCCTGAATATATTCAGGAAAAAACGCATACGCCCTTTTTGGCCAACCAAGCAAGCTTGCAAAGGAAATCTGCACTACAATGAAGTCTCACTTCCCCCCGGTCAAAAGGGCCATCTGAAAAAAGTGTAAAATCCAGAAAGGCAGGACAGGCCATGGAGAACTGGGAGCCTTGTTATGCTGATGGGCGGGATGTCAATTGCCAACAGCCACTCGGGAGAAGTGTATGGTGTTTCCTGAAACATCTAAAAAACAAAGCAACAGAGCCTAGGGCACTTCCACTTATGGTCCTATAGCTTAGGGAAATTAAAATCAAAAAGACACAGCCACCCCAAAGGTTGGGACGGCTCTGTTTACAAGAACCTGGTTTACGGTACAAGTTCAATATCGCAGAAAGTGAAAAATGGATAAAGAAGTTGTGGTACTTACGTACAATGCAGTATCACTCAGCAATGAAATCTATGTCATCAGGCCCGTAGCAGCATAATGAGTGGATTCAGGTACGATGATTCTAACTGAAATAAGTCACACAGGAAAAGAAACATCATAAGATATCACTAATACACGGAATGTAACCTTGGCTACACAGGAACTGAATTACAAAACAGAACAGGGTCTCAAATTTAGAAACCCAACTTATGCTTGCTTAAGGGGAAAGGTGAGTTGGGGTGCTGCATAAAACCAGAGATTGAAATGAGCACAGATAAAGTTCCTTAAGCCAAATATGGAATAGACAAGAGCTACTCCTTGCTCAACGAAATGGACTCAACACCCCATATTAAATGCCTAAGAGTGTACCTGACTAGGAAGTATCTTAAAACCTATGGATTGCTATGTCTCTGAAAGAGAATCAAGTGTGTGTACAGGGGCATAAACGCAGCAGTGATAGGATTGGAGAGGTTCGGTGAGCAAATGAAGACCCTTTGAAGTCATATTGCATGGTACCCATTCCACGGGTCTCAACTCTCCAGGTTTAAGGTATTCTTCCTTCAGCTAAAACATGCATGTGGAACCCAGAGTATGATCAACCGTGTGATCGGGAGACGTGTTCCAATATGTCTCAGTTTTCGTCCCCTGGTACTCGGGTGCAACATTCCAGACGCTTTACTAACACTCTCCCGACTTGGAGAGTCAGTGCCTTTAACCTCCTGTTTGGCCCAGTTTGCAATTTCTGCGGAAGATGAACAGGAATAGGGAGAACCAATGACAGACTAGCTGGAGGTGTCTGGACGGGCAAATTTAACTCTCATTTCCCACCAGGAAGAGGAATTAACCAAAGGCTCAGCGTGCCGTGCCGGAACCAGATTAGGGCCTGAAGCCATCCTGCGGTGTTGCGGCCAGCTCACGAGAAAGCGAGTTGAAGAAAGGAGCTCAGGGGCACTGTAATTCACAAACCTGCAGAGTTATAAATGACAGCTATCGTCCAAAAATATACTGAAGTAAGGCTGCCAAGAGGACTTGAAAGCGGGGCAGAATTGCAGGAAACCGATTTCAGGAGGTAGACTGGAATTGCATTTAAAGCATAGGAAAAGAGGCAGAACGTCCACAATGATGCACTTGGCCAAAAAGGGCGTATGCGTTTTTTCCTGAATATATTCAGGAAAAAACGCATACGCCCTTTTTGGCCAACCAAGCAAGCTTGCAAAGGAAATCTGCACTACAGTGAAGTCTCACTTCCCCCCGGTCAAAAGGGTCATCTGAGAAAAGTGTAAAATCCAGAAAGGCAGGACAGGCCATGGAGAACTGGGAGCCTTGTTATGCTGATGGGCGGGATGTCAATTGCCAACAGCCACTCGGGAGAAGTGTATGGTGTTTCCTGAAACATCTAAAAAACAAAGCAACAGAGCCTAGGGCACTTCCACTTATGGTCCTATAGCTTAGGGAAATTAAAATCAAAAGACACAGCCACCCCAAAGGTTGGGACGGCTCTGTTTACAAGAACCTGGTTTACGGTACAAGTTCAATATCGCAGAAAGTGAAAAATGGATAAAGAAGTTGTGGTACTTACGTACAATGCAATATCACTCAGCAATGAAATCTATGTCATCAGGCCCGTAGCAGCATAATGAGTGGATTCAGGTACGATGATTCTAACTGAAATAAGTCACACAGAAAAAGAAACATCATAAGATATCACTAATACACGGAATGTAAACTTGGCTACACAGGAACTGAATTACAAAACAGAACAGGGTCTCAAATTTAGAAACGCAACTTATGCTTGCTTAAGGGGAAAGGTGAGTTGGGGTGCTGCATAAAACCAGAGATTGAAATGAGCACAGATAAAGTTCCTTAAGCCAAATATGGAATAGACAAGAGCTACTCCTTGCTCAACGAAATGGACTCAACACCCCATATTAAATGCCTAAGAGTGTACCTGACTAGGAAGTATCTTAAAACCTATGGATTGCTATGTCTCTGAAAGAGAATCAAGTGTGTGTACAGGGGCATAAACGCAGCAGTGATAGGATTGGAGAGGTTCGGTGAGCAAATGAAGACCCTTTGAAGTCATATTGCATGGTACCCATTCCACGGGTCTCAACTCTCCAGGTTTAAGGTATTCTTCCTTCAGCTAAAACATGCATGTGGAACCCAGAGTATGATCAACCGTGTGATCGGGAGACGTGTTCCAATATGTCTCAGTTTTCGTCCCCTGGTACTCGGGTGCAACATTCCAGACGCTTTACTAACACTCTCCCGACTTGGAGAGTCAGTGCCTTTAACCTCCTGTTTGGCCCAGTTTGCAATTTCTGCGGAAGATGAACAGGAATAGGGAGAACCAATGACAGACTAGCTGGAGGTGTCTGGACGGGCAAATTTAACTCTCATTTCCCACCAGGAAGAGGAATTAACCAAAGGCTCAGCGTGCCGTGCCGGAACCAGATTAGGGCCTGAAGCCATCCTGCGGTGTTGCGGCCAGCTCACGAGAAAGCGAGTTGAAGAAAGGAGCTCAGGGGCACTGTAATTCACAAACCTGCAGAGTTATAAATGACAGCTATCGTCCAAAAATATACTGAAGTAAGGCTGCCAAGAGGACTTGAAAGCGGGGCAGAATTGCAGGAAACCGATTTCAGGAGGTAGACTGGAATTGCATTGAAAGCATAGGAAAAGAGGCAGAACGTCCACAATGATGCACTTGGGCAAAAAGGGCGTATGCGTTTTTTCCTGAATATATTCAGGAAAAAACGCATACGCCCTTTTTGGCCAACCAAGCAAGCTTGCAAAGGAAATCTGCACTACAATGAAGTCTCACTTCCCCCCGGTCAAAAGGGCCATCTGAAAAAAGTGTAAAATCCAGAAAGGCAGGACAGGCCATGGAGAACTGGGAGCCTTGTTATGCTGATGGGCGGGATGTAAATTGCCAACAGCCACTTGGGAGAAGTGTATGGTGTTTCCTGAAACATCTAAAAAACAAAGCAACAGAGCCTAGGGCACTTCCACTTATGGTCCTATTGCTTAGTTAATTTAAAATCTAAAAGACACAGCCACCCCAAAGGTTGGGACGGTTCTTTTTACTGGAATCTCTTCTACGGCACAAGTTAAATATCCCAGAGAGCAAATAATGGATAAAGAAGTTGCGGTACTTATGTACAACAGAATACCACTCAGCAATGAAATCTATGTCATCAGGCCCGTACCAGCATAATGATTGGATTGAGGCACGATGATTCTAAGTGAAATAAGTCACACAGAAAAAGAAACATCATAAGGTATCACTAATACACGGAATGTGAACTTGGCTACACATGAACTGAATTACAAAACAGAACAGGGTCTCAAGTTTAGAAAACTAACTTATGCTTGCTTAAGGGGGAAGGTGAGTTGGGGTGCTGCATTAAACCAGAGTTTGAAATTAGCACAGATACCGTTCCATAAGCCAAATATGGAATAGACAAGACCTACCCCTTGCTCAACGAAATGGATTCAACAATGAGGTATCACCTCACACCTGGTAGAATAGGCATCATAGAAAATCTACAAGCAAAAAATGCTGGAAAGGGTGTGGAGAAAAGGAACCCTCTTCCACTATTGTTGGGAATATAAATTGATACAGTCACTATGGAGAACAATATGGAATTTCTTAAGAAACTAACAATAGAATTACCATATGATACAGCAATCCCACTACTGGACATATACCCAGACAAAACCATAAATCAAGAAGAGACATTCACCGCAATGTTCATTGCATCACTATTTACAATATCGAGGTAATGGAAGCAACCTAAATGCCCACAGACAGACGAATGCATAAAGCCGTGGTACATATATAAAATGGAATATTACTAAGCCATGAAAAGGAATGAAATTGGGTCATTTGTAGAGACGTCGATGCATCTAGAGACTGTCATACAGAGTGAAGTAAGTCAGAAAGAGAAAAACAAATCTTGTATATTCATGCATATATGTGGAACCTAGAAAACCTGTACAGATTAACCATTTTGCAAGGCATAAATAGAGCAACAGATGTAGACAACAAACGTATGGACAACAAGGGGGGAAAGCTGTTGGGGGGGGTGGTGGGAGGAGTTGAGAGACTGGGATTGGCATGTATACATTTATATGTATAAAATAGATAACCAATAAGAACCTGCTGTATAAAAATATAAAATAAAATTCAAAATTAAAAAGAAATAAAATTTAAACAATAGAAAAAACAATTATTCCCTTCACATACATGTATTTATATGAATAAATTATTTCCATGCTTATATCTGTAAATACAAAAAAGAGGAATAAAATCTACCTTGAACCCAAAACGAAAAAGAGAAAAAAAACACAGAACCCACCAGTTCCACAGAGGAAAACCGTATCAGGGCACTTGCTCCAGTTGTAAACAATTCTGAAGTTGGTCAGTGGTGGGGAATCGTCTCCCATTCAGCCAGCAGCCCCCACGCAACAAGCGTCCTCATTGCAAAGCTGGGGCACCGTGCCGAGGCATCTGTGAGTAAACGTGAGCTGAGCCCCAGGCCAGTTGCTGCTGAACTATTCCCACCCATCCCAGGTAAAACACCTGAATATATACAAGGACTTGAAAGCCTAGAGGGAGGGCCATAGAGCCACACGAGTGACAGCATGCCGGCCGACTTGGTGCCTGCAGGCCAGCCAGGATGGTCCTGGCCCTGGGTGCTCTTCTGGAAGATTTCCATTTCCCTGCCTGAGATACCCGTCCTGTCCCTGCCCCCACTGCTTTTTTCCTTCCTCACCTCTGCCCAGGGAGAAATTCCAGCAGCAGGTATGGGTGACACATCTTCTTCTTTAGCAGGTGGCAGCCTGGCAACTGCTGCAGAAAGTCCAGCAGAGCCCCACTCACACTGGGCCACCCACAAAGCCGTGGCCTCTCACTCCCTCCCACCAGCCCAGCCCCGAGACTGCTGACAGGGCAGAGAAAATGGCGTCAGGCACGGCTGCAGGGGCTCTTGCTGCCTGGAGTGGTATTTATAGTGATCTCAACCCAGGCACACCTGGGGAGGGCTGGCCGGCACGGTAAGGCTGCCCAGGTCAGCCAATCATCACCCCTCAGGGGCTCACAGTTGCAGAAAATGGAACTTGCTGAACCGGCCAGGTCCAAGGAACAGGTGTGGGCTCCTGAGAGTCAGGATAGACAAGGGGCTGCAGCTTTGGCTTGTTTTCTAATCATTTTATCTGGCCCATGAGTGGGAGACAACTTCAAGAAAACCCTCTCCTAATGAGAGGAACCCAGGAGTCAGGGAGAGGAGGGGTGGGTGGTGGTTGGAGACAGAGGCCTGGTGCCCCGGGTGCAGTGGAAGTCTCTGGAAGACCAGGTGGAGGGAGGCCTCACGGAGTGATGCCCAGGGTCACAGACCTGTCGCAGCTGCTGTTTGTTAGTTCAAGTCCTGCTCTGAGGTGCTCTGTGTCAGCTCTGAGCGACAGGTGAGCTGGGGGTGCTCTGCAATGAGGGCTATGTGCACGGTTCCTGTGTGCCCAGCCCTGCCACGGTACCTGCAAGGGTAGCTCTGTATCCTGGGAGGGGCCTGACCACGAGAGCCCTGTGGGCTGGGGTGGGGGTGGGGTACCTGCCCAGGTGAGCTCCATATTCTGGGATTGGTCTGACCACGAGAGCCCCATGGGCTGCTGGGGACCTGGTAAAGGATGTCAGGACAGTCAGTGAAGCCACCGAGGATATACCTCCAGTTGCTCCTAATTCCTACACCCTGCTGGTCATTCTACCAACCACCAGGACATGGTATTCTGTATTAGTCTTCAATGATGCCTTCTTTTGTATTCCATTAGTCCCAGAGTCACAAGAAATTTTGGCTTGTGAGTGGCAGGACTCAACATACAACGAAAACAATACTTCCGGGCCGTCTGGCCCCAAGGGTGCAAAAATTCCCACACCATCTTTGGGGAAAGCTTAGCTAAAGACCTAAAAGTTCTACCTCTGGAAAAGGAAACCCTCCTTCAATATGCAGACGACATTCTGATTGCCAGCCCTACTAAGGAGGCCTCTGAACTACCAAGCCAATAAAGGATAGAAGTTGTCCAAGAAAAAGCTCAAATATCACAGACTGCCGTGACCTGCCTGGGCTTCATTCTCACAGAAGGTTGGAGAAGTCCATCCCAGGAAAGGGAAGAAACCATTTTCAGCCTTACCCCTTTCTAAAACTAGAAGACAGCTTAGGGGTTCCTGGGGAGGCCAGGGTTTGCTGCTTCTGGATCCCTAACTACAGTCTACTAGCTGGGCCTCTATATGAAACACTGAAAGGAAAAGATGATGATCCTTTTGAATAGAATCCAGAAGTGGCCTTTCAAGAATGGAAAGAGCAGTCAATTCAGACCCTTGCCCTGGAACTCCCTAATTTAACTAAACCCTTTGACCTTTACATTCCCGGTGAAAGGTGAATCGCCATTGGAGAATTAGTGCAAAACCTGGGACCACTTGAAATGGAACAATGCAAGAATGCCATCCAGGTAGGATAAACTATGGTCACCAAGGGGCTTGGCCCACTGCCACATCTGGCCAAGATACTGGCGGTATCTAAAACCCTGGAAATCAGCAGCCCAAAAGGCCACCTCCCTCCTAAGGGAAAAGGACCCCATGTGGTGATCCTAACCACCAACCATGCCCTGAAGTTGCAGGGTTCGCTCCGTGGGCACACCGACCTCGAGTGAGGAGGCCCTCCAACTCCAACATCCAGAGAGATAACCGGGGGCAACAGGGCACCATGACGACTCGTGTGAACATCACTTGACCTGGACTTTCTCTCATAAAACAACAAGAGTGTGTCCCAAAAGAGTAGACTACTGCTTGCCGGACTTACTGCACCCAGAGGGGAGCTAATAATCTTGGCGGGGGAACCGTATATCACACTGTCACCATAGAAAAGCCTACAGACACCGTGATGATGGTGGCCAGTAAGACCGGCTGGACTCTTGTTTACTTCAAAAGGCTGTTGACTCAGTGGCCATCATGGTCCTTGATCACCACTGACCCTGGACTGTCTGGGAGTTGAGCGGGCAGGGCTCTGACACCTGGTGCTGTTTGTACGTTAATTCAGGGGCCTAATTGAAGAAAGCGCAGACTACTGGTCAGAGCATCTAGGCTGGCAGAAACGGTCGGCCTAAGGTGGCCGAACAAATGTGGGGCGGGGTGAAACCGGCCCCCACAGCGTCTCTGCACATCTCTTTCCTGGACCCTTGAAGGTCATTAGAATCTATAACACTTCCAATGCTGGTGCTCAGGTGGACGAGCAGGGAGGCAGGGGGCCTGGGGACAATCAACGTCACCTGGAGGCTGCTGGGGAGAAGCTCTGACCCTCGCCCCAGGGTATGAGGGCTCCCAACTCAGCACTCAGCAGTTACAGAAGAAGGGTCTGCACCCTCAGCACTCCAAGAATGAGGAACGGGACAAAAGGCAGAGGGGGGGTTTGTCCCCAGCAAAGCCCATTAAAAATCCCTGGGAGATAAAAATAGAATCTGGGCAATAAAGTCAAGTCTAACCTTTTTTATCCTTTGTGCTTTGTCTAATTTCACGTGCTCCTAGGGTCCCGCATGCAGAGGTTCCACACCCGGCACTTCAGACCAGATTTCCTAGTGCAGAATGGCTGGGTCGACACCTCAGCTCCTGGGGCCCAGTGCAGACTCCGCGATATAGAGCCTGAGCTACAGCCAACCCGGCCCTCGAGAGCTCCGCCCCCTCCCTCCCACTGACTCTGACAGGATCTCTACACAGCAGCCCAGCCCACAGCCCACGGGGTAGTACATGCTCTCACCTCTCCATTCTCTGATCAAAATATAAAGTTTCCTTTGCTTGTGAACCAAACTCAGTCTCGATCTGTTGGCCCCAATGACACTGGGCAGGGGGACACTTGTTGGGGTCCACTCTGGAGGATCAGTAACAGAAATTGAGACTATTGTAACCTCAATGAACAGATGTGTGAGCCAAAGTGTAGTTAACATAGAACAGTGCATAAGGCTCGGGTAAAATAAGATGTTTCTAACACTTCCATTGGATATTTCCATCACTTTATTATAAGCAAGTTCAGTGAAAAGGTTTGTCTTATTTGTCAGCTCAATATTAGAGAAATGAAGTGATTTCTTTCCAAGGATGTACATCTAATAATCTTGGTTAAACCTTCAATCTTGTTTTAAATGCTTTTCCATTGAAAATGATACCTCTCTTTCAGCTCCCCCATTTCTGAGAAGTATAAAATCTTATAATTTATTATTACCAAAGGGGAAAGGTGGGAGGAGGGATAAATTAACAGTTTGGGATTAACACATACACACTGCTATGTATAAAATAGATCATCAACAAGGAACTACTGTATAGCACAGGGAACTACACTCAACATTTTGCAATAACCTATAAGGGGAAATAATCTGAAAAAGAATAGATATTTTTATTGACATCATCTATCAATGACAGTTAAAGTGTAACCTAAGGGAAGCTGGTGGTGAGTGCTTCTGACCCTGAAGACTTCAATCATCTAAAGTTTGGACTCTGCCTACTTCCCAAGGCCCTTAATGAACATATGTGTAGCCGTAGCTTAAAAAATTCCCCAGTTTGGGTTTCGGGGAGACACTGATTTTGAAAAAGCCCTGGTGTTCTCCTTACATGAATGGGACTCTTCCTACTGCTAAAACATGTCTGTCACACCCAGAGGATGGTATACCGTCTGATCGGGAAGAGTTTGGAAAAGGCATCTCATCTCCTCATCTCCTGGTGCTCGGGTTCACCCCTCCAGCGTCTTTACTAACAGTCTCCCCACTTGGAGATGTCAGCACTGTCAACATCCTGTTGCGTACAGTTTGGAATTTGTCCAGAGGATGAAGCGGAAGGATGAGGAACAATGAGAGACAAGTCCTACATGTTCAGACAGGCACATGTCACTCTAATTTCCAATCAGGAAGACGAATTGACCAAAGGCTAGGGTTGCCCATGGAAACAGTATAGAGCTTGAGGAAATCCCGCTGCTTTGTGGCCAGTTCCCATAAACACAAGTTGAACAATAGAACTCAGGGGCAGTAAAATTCACAAAACTGCAGAGTTGAAAATATCCATCACTGAAAAATGTCTTGAGGAAAGTCAGAGAAAAGGACTTGTAAGCAAGGGAGAATGGCAGGAAAGGGATTTGAGGAGGTAGAAAGGACTCGCCATTAAGCACAAGAAAAGGAGCTGAACATTGCCAACATTGCAGTTGGCCAAAAAGGGTGTATGCGTTTTTTTGTGTATATATTCAAGAAAAGAGCGTACACCTTTTTAGCCAACCAAACAGGTGGGCACTGGAAGTCAATACTACAAAAGACATCACTTCGCATCAGTCAGAAGAGCCATCCTCATAAAGCGTAAACAACAGAAATGCAGGACAGGGCAAGGAGAAGAGGGAGCCCTGTGAGACTTATAGTGGAAATGTATATTGCCAATGGCCATTCTGGAGAAGTGTATTGTGTTTACTAAAGCATCTAAACAATGAGCTACAGAACATAGGGCACTTGCACCCATGGGCGTATATCTTGGGAAAAACAAAAATCGAGAGGACACAGGCACCCCAATGTTTACCCCCTCTCTGTTTAAAAGATCCTCGACTAGGATATAACTTAAATGTCTCTGGAGGGAAAAAATGGATAGAGATGTGGTACTTAGGTAGAGTGGAATATTATTCAGCCTGGAAATCAATGAAATATGGCCAGCTGTAACAACTCCGGAGGAGTTACGTATGATCATTCTAAGTGACAGAATTCAAAAAGAAGAAGACACATATCATAAGATATCACTTAAAGGTGGAATCCAAAATGGCTACACATGAAATAAATTACAAAACAAAAACATAGTCAAATATGTAGAAAACACGCATAAGGCTGCTAAACGGGAAAGGTGGGGAGGGGTGAGGCATCATCCAGGAGGTTGAAATTAGCAAAGATACCATTCCAAATACCAAACTGATAATCAACAAGGCCTACACGGTAGCTAAAAGAACTGCACTCAGCACACTCAAGTCACCGGAAAAGAATATATACGACTGGTAAGAATCTGAAAAAGAATTTATTGATGTCTCTCTGTACGTGAATCAAGTGGATGTACAGCAGCAAGAAACAGAGCTTTGAAAATCAGCTGTAACCAATATAGTAATAAATTGAAAAAAATAAACGACAGAGAGACAGAGAAAACCTCTTACAACTTTTCCTCAGGGACGGTGATGCAACATGGATTGAACACATCTAGACCCACAGCAGGATGAGACATAAGGCTGGAAACTGTTTGCGCTAAGAGAAATGTGAGGTTGGGTGAGGAAATGCACACCCTTTAAAGTAATACTACCTGGTACCCATTCAATGGGTCCCAAATCTGCAGGTTCAAGGGATCTTCCTACAGCTAAAACATGCATGGAAAACCCAGAGGACTGTACACCATGTGATCGGGAGATGTGTCTAAAATGCACCTCATTTATCCTCTCCTGGTGCTCCTGTTCACCATTCCAGCCACGTTACTTAGAAGCTCCCCACTTGGAGAATCAGCACATTTAAACTTCTGTTTCACACATTTTGCAAATTGTGAGGAGGATGAACGGGAAGAGGGGGAACCAATGAGAGAAGAGTTGTAGGGGTTTGGACGGGCACATATCACTCTAATTTCCCATTAAGAATAAGAATTAAAAAAAGGCTCAGCCTGCCTCGCCGGAGCCAAAATAGGGCCTGAAGCAATCCTGCAGGTTTGAGGCCAGCTCACAAAAGAGCAACTTAAAACATGGAGCTCAGGGTCACTGCAATTCACAAACCTGCAGAGTTATAAATGAAAACTAACGTCCAAAAATATGTTGAGGTAAGGCAAAGAAGAGGATCTGAATGCAAGACAGAATTGCAAGAAACAGATTTCAAGAGATAGATTGGACTCGTCTTTAACGCACATGAAAAACGGCAGAATTTCGACAATGATGCAGTTGGCCCAAAAGGGCGTATGCGATTTTTCCTGATTATATCCAGGAAAAAACGCATACGCACTTTATGGGCAACGAAGCAAGCAAGCAATGCAAATGTGCACAACAAAGAAGTCTCATTTCCCACCGGTCAAAAGGGCCATCCTAAAAAATTGTAAAAACCAGAAATGCAGGACAGGCCATGGAGAACAGGGAGCCTTTATACGCTGATGGGCAGTGTGTGAACTGCCGAGAGCCACTCTGGAGAAGTGTATGGTGGTTCCTAAATCATCTAAAAACAGAGCTACAGAGCATAGGACACTTCCAATCATGGGAGTATATCTAGGGAAGTCTAAAAATCAACAAGACACAAGCACACCACAGTTTAGGGCTACTCTGTTTACAAGAACCTCAACTTCAGTACACCTTAAATATCCCAGGAAAGAGAACAATGGATAAAGAAGATGTGGTACTTATGTACAATGGAATATCTCTTCACCATGAAATCAATGTAATAAGGCTAGTAGAAGGATAAAGAGTGGATTTAGGTCCGATAATACTACTTGAAATAAGTCAAACAGAAAAAGAAACATATCATAAGATATCACTTATAGAGGGAGGGTAAATATGGCTGCACAAGAAATGAATTACAGAACAGAACAGTGTCTCACATTTAGAAAACACACTTATGTCAGCTTAAGGGGAAAGGAGAGGTGGGGTGATGCATAAAACCAGAGTTTGAAATTAGCACAGATACCGTTCAAGAAACCAAATAGGTATTAGACAAGATCTACACCTTGCTCAATGAACTGGCCTCAACACACCCTATACACCGCAGAGAAATATATCTGAGTAATAAGAATCTTAAAACCCATGTATTGATATATCTCCATAAGGGAATCAAGTGTGTGCAGAGCGGCACAAACACAGCAGTGAAAATGAGCTAAACCCCATTATAGAAATAAATTTTAAAAACAAAACGCAGAAACAATGAAAGAGAGAAAAATTCTTACAAAATTCGCTCAGGGGCTGTGATGCAACCTGGATTGACCACATATAAACCCACAGCTGGATAAGACATAAGGCTGGACACTTGGGGCTGAGAGGATTGGTGAGCTTCGGTGAGCAACTGCCGAAAGTTTAATGCAATACTTCATGCTACTCATTCCAAGGGTCCCAACACTCCAGGTTGAAGGGAATCTTCCTACAGCTAAACCATGCTTGGGAAACCCAGCGACTGGTATACCATATGATCGGGAAAGGTTTCTAAAACACACCACATTTTTCCTCTCCTGGGGCTCCGGATCGACATTCCAGCCGCTTTACTAACAACATCCCCACATGGAGAGTCAATGCCTTTAAGTTCTGGTATCGCACAGTCTTCAGTTAGTGCGGAGGATGAATGGGAATAGGGGGAACCAGTGAGAAACTAGCTGTAGCGGTTTCAATGGGCACATGTCACTCTAATTTCACATCAGTAAGAAGAATGAAGCAAAGGCACAGCAAGGTGTCCCAGAAGAAGAATAGGGCTTCAAGGAATCCTGTGGTTATGGGGCAAGATCACAAAACTAAGAGCTGAAAAATGGAGCTAAGGGCCACTGCAATTCAAAAACCTGACTTGCCCAAAAAGGCCGTATGTGTTTTTTCCTGAATATATTCAGGAAAAAACGCATACGCCCTTTTTGGCCAACCAAGCAAGCTTGCAAAGGAAATCTGCACTACAATGAAGTCTGAATTCCCCCTGGTCAAAAGGGCCATCTGAAAAAAGTGTAAAATCCATAAAGGCATGACAGGCCATGGAGAACTGGGAGCCATCTTATGCTGATGGGCAGGATGTAAATTGCCAACAGCCACTCTGGAGAAGTGTATGGTGTTTCCTGAAACATCTAAAAAACAAAGCAACAGAGCCTAGGGCACTTCCACTTATGGTACTATAGTTTAGGGCAATTAAAATCAAAAAGACACAGCCACCCCAAAGTTTGGGATGGCTCTGTTTACAAGAACCTCATATACGGTACAAGTTCAATATCGCAGAAAGTGAAAAATGGATAAAGAAGTTGTGGTACTTACGTACAATGCAATATCACTCAGCAATGAAATCTATGTCATCAGGCCCGTAGCAGCATAATGAGTGGACTAAGTACGATGAATCTAACTGAAATAAGTCACACAGAAAAAGAAACATCATAAGGTATCACTAATACACGGAATGTAAACTTGGCTACACAGGAACTGAATTCCAAAACAGAACAGGGTCTCAAATTTAGAAAACCAACTTATGCTTGCTTAAGGGGAAAGGTGAGTTGGGGTGCTGCGTAAAACCAGAGATTGAAATGAGCACAGATAAAGTTCCTTAAGCCAAATATGGAATAGACAAGAGCTACTCCTTGCTCAACGAAATGGACTCAACACCCCATATTAAATGCCTAAGAGTGTACCTGACTAGGAAGTATCTTAAAACCTATGGATTGCTATGTCTCTGAAAGAGAATCAAGTGTGTGTACAGGGGCATAAACGCAGCAGTGATAGGATTGGAGAGGTTCGGTGAGCAAATGAAGACCCTTTGAAGTCATATTGCATGGTACCCATTCCACGGGTCTCAACTCTCCAGGTTGAAGGTATTCTTCCTTCAGCTAAAACATGCATGTGGAACCCAGAGTATGATCAACCGTGTGATCGGGAGACGTGTTCCAATATGTCTCAGTTTTCGTCCCCTGGTACTCGGGTGCAACATTCCAGACGCTTTACTAACACTCTCCCGACTTGGAGAGTCAGTGCCTTTAACCTCCTGTTTGGCCCAGTTTGCAATTTCTGCGGAAGATGAACAGGAATAGGGAGAACCAATGACAGACTAGCTGGAGGTGTCTGGACGGGCAAATTTAACTCTCATTTCCCACCAGGAAGAGGAATTAACCAAAGGCTCAGCGTGCCGTGCCGGAACCAGATTAGGGCCTGAAGCCATCCTGCGGTGTTGCGGCCAGCTCACGAGAAAGCGAGTTGAAGAAAGGAGCTCAGGGGAACTGTAATTCACAAACCTGCAGAGTTATAAATGACAGCTATCGTCCAAAAATATACTGAAGTAAGGCTGCCAAGAGGACTTGAAAGCGGGGCAGAATTGCAGGAAACCGATTTCAGGAGGTAGACTGGAATTGCATTGAAAGCATAGGAAAAGAGGCAGAACGTCCACAATGATGCACTTGGCCAAAAAGGGCGTATGCGTTTTTTCCTGAATATATTCAGGAAAAAACGCATACGCCCTTTTTGGCCAACCAAGCAAGCTTGCAAAGGAAATCTGCACTACAATGAAGTCTCACTTCCCCCCGGTCAAAAGGGCCATCTGAAAAAAGTGTAAAATCCAGAAAGGCAGGACAGGCCATGGAGAACTGGGAGCCTTGTTATGCTGATGGGCGGGATGTCAATTGCCAACAGCCACTCGGGAGAAGTGTATGGTGTTTCCTGAAACATCTAAAAAACAAAGCAACAGAGCCTAGGGCACTTCCACTTATGGTCCTATAGCTTAGGGAAATTAAAATCAAAAAGACACAGCCACCCCAAAGGTTGGGACGGCTCTGTTTACAAGAACCTGGTTTACGGTACAAGTTCAATATCGCAGAAAGTGAAAAATGGATAAAGAAGTTGTGGTACTTACGTACAATGCAGTATCACTCAGCAATGAAATCTATGTCATCAGGCCCGTAGCAGCATAATGAGTGGATTCAGGTACGATGATTCTAACTGAAATAAGTCACACAGGAAAAGAAACATCATAAGATATCACTAATACACGGAATGTAACCTTGGCTACACAGGAACTGAATTACAAAACAGAACAGGGTCTCAAATTTAGAAACCCAACTTATGCTTGCTTAAGGGGAAAGGTGAGTTGGGGTGCTGCATAAAACCAGAGATTGAAATGAGCACAGATAAAGTTCCTTAAGCCAAATATGGAATAGACAAGAGCTACTCCTTGCTCAACGAAATGGACTCAACACCCCATATTAAATGCCTAAGAGTGTACCTGACTAGGAAGTATCTTAAAACCTATGGATTGCTATGTCTCTGAAAGAGAATCAAGTGTGTGTACAGGGGCATAAACGCAGCAGTGATAGGATTGGAGAGGTTCGGTGAGCAAATGAAGACCCTTTGAAGTCATATTGCATGGTACCCATTCCACGGGTCTCAACTCTCCAGGTTTAAGGTATTCTTCCTTCAGCTAAAACATGCATGTGGAACCCAGAGTATGATCAACCGTGTGATCGGGAGACGTGTTCCAATATGTCTCAGTTTTCGTCCCCTGGTACTCGGGTGCAACATTCCAGACGCTTTACTAACACTCTCCCGACTTGGAGAGTCAGTGCCTTTAACCTCCTGTTTGGCCCAGTTTGCAATTTCTGCGGAAGATGAACAGGAATAGGGAGAACCAATGACAGACTAGCTGGAGGTGTCTGGACGGGCAAATTTAACTCTCATTTCCCACCAGGAAGAGGAATTAACCAAAGGCTCAGCGTGCCGTGCCGGAACCAGATTAGGGCCTGAAGCCATCCTGCGGTGTTGCGGCCAGCTCACGAGAAAGCGAGTTGAAGAAAGGAGCTCAGGGGCACTGTAATTCACAAACCTGCAGAGTTATAAATGACAGCTATCGTCCAAAAATATACTGAAGTAAGGCTGCCAAGAGGACTTGAAAGCGGGGCAGAATTGCAGGAAACCGATTTCAGGAGGTAGACTGGAATTGCATTTAAAGCATAGGAAAAGAGGCAGAACGTCCACAATGATGCACTTGGCCAAAAAGGGCGTATGCGTTTTTTCCTGAATATATTCAGGAAAAAACGCATACGCCCTTTTTGGCCAACCAAGCAAGCTTGCAAAGGAAATCTGCACTACAGTGAAGTCTCACTTCCCCCCGGTCAAAAGGGCCATCTGAAAAAAGTGTAAAATCCAGAAAGGCAGGACAGGCCATGGAGAACTGGGAGCCTTGTTATGCTGATGGGCGGGATGTCAATTGCCAACAGCCACTCGGGAGAAGTGTATGGTGTTTCCTGAAACATCTAAAAAACAAAGCAACAGAGCCTAGGGCACTTCCACTTATGGTCCTATAGCTTAGGGAAATTAAAATCAAAAAGACACAGCCACCCCAAAGGTTGGGACGGCTCTGTTTACAAGAACCTGGTTTACGGTACAAGTTCAATATCGCAGAAAGTGAAAAATGGATAAAGAAGTTGTGGTACTTACGTACAATGCAGTATCACTCAGCAATGAAATCTATGTCATCAGGCCCGTAGCAGCATAATGAGTGGATTCAGGTACGATGATTCTAACTGAAATAAGTCACACAGGAAAAGAAACATCATAAGATATCACTAATACACGGAATGTAACCTTGGCTACACAGGAACTGAATTACAAAACAGAACAGGGTCTCAAATTTAGAAACCCAACTTATGCTTGCTTAAGGGGAAAGGTGAGTTGGGGTGCTGCATAAAACCAGAGATTGAAATGAGCACAGATAAAGTTCCTTAAGCCAAATATGGAATAGACAAGAGCTACTCCTTGCTCAACGAAATGGACTCAACACCCCATATTAAATGCCTAAGAGTGTACCTGACTAGGAAGTATCTTAAAACCTATGGATTGCTATGTCTCTGAAAGAGAATCAAGTGTGTGTACAGGGGCATAAACGCAGCAGTGATAGGATTGGAGAGGTTCGGTGAGCAAATGAAGACCCTTTGAAGTCATATTGCATGGTACCCATTCCACGGGTCTCAACTCTCCAGGTTTAAGGTATTCTTCCTTCAGCTAAAACATGCATGTGGAACCCAGAGTATGATCAACCGTGTGATCGGGAGACGTGTTCCAATATGTCTCAGTTTTCGTCCCCTGGTACTCGGGTGCAACATTCCAGACGCTTTACTAACACTCTCCCGACTTGGAGAGTCAGTGCCTTTAACCTCCTGTTTGGCCCAGTTTGCAATTTCTGCGGAAGATGAACAGGAATAGGGAGAACCAATGACAGACTAGCTGGAGGTGTCTGGACGGGCAAATTTAACTCTCATTTCCCACCAGGAAGAGGAATTAACCAAAGGCTCAGCGTGCCGTGCCGGAACCAGATTAGGGCCTGAAGCCATCCTGCGGTGTTGCGGCCAGCTCACGAGAAAGCGACTTGAAGAAAGGAGCTCAGGGGCACTGTAATTCACAAACCTGCAGAGTTATAAATGACAGCTATCGTCCAAAAATATACTGAAGTAAGGCTGCCAAGAGGACTTGAAAGCGGGGCAGAATTGCAGGAAACCGATTTCAGGAGGTAGACTGGAATTGCATTTAAAGCATAGGAAAAGAGGCAGAACGTCCACAATGATGCACTTGGCCAAAAAGGGCGTATGCGTTTTTTCCTGAATATATTCAGGAAAAAACGCATACGCCCTTTTTGGCCAACCAAGCAAGCTTGCAAAGGAAATCTGCACTACAGTGAAGTCTCACTTCCCCCCGGTCAAAAGGGTCATCTGAGAAAAGTGTAAAATCCAGAAAGGCAGGACAGGCCATGGAGAACTGGGAGCCTTGTTATGCTGATGGGCGGGATGTCAATTGCCAACAGCCACTCGGGAGAAGTGTATGGTGTTTCCTGAAACATCTAAAAAACAAAGCAACAGAGCCTAGGGCACTTCCACTTATGGTCCTATAGCTTAGGGAAATTAAAATCAAAAGACACAGCCACCCCAAAGGTTGGGACGGCTCTGTTTACAAGAACCTGGTTTACGGTACAAGTTCAATATCGCAGAAAGTGAAAAATGGATAAAGAAGTTGTGGTACTTACGTACAATGCAATATCACTCAGCAATGAAATCTATGTCATCAGGCCCGTAGCAGCATAATGAGTGGATTCAGGTACGATGATTCTAACTGAAATAAGTCACACAGAAAAAGAAACATCATAAGATATCACTAATACACGGAATGTAAACTTGGCTACACAGGAACTGAATTACAAAACAGAACAGGGTCTCAAATTTAGAAACGCAACTTATGCTTGCTTAAGGGGAAAGGTGAGTTGGGGTGCTGCATAAAACCAGAGATTGAAATGAGCACAGATAAAGTTCCTTAAGCCAAATATGGAATAGACAAGAGCTACTCCTTGCTCAACGAAATGGACTCAACACCCCATATTAAATGCCTAAGAGTGTACCTGACTAGGAAGTATCTTAAAACCTATGGATTGCTATGTCTCTGAAAGAGAATCAAGTGTGTGTACAGGGGCATAAACGCAGCAGTGATAGGATTGGAGAGGTTCGGTGAGCAAATGAAGACCCTTTGAAGTCATATTGCATGGTACCCATTCCACGGGTCTCAACTCTCCAGGTTTAAGGTATTCTTCCTTCAGCTAAAACATGCATGTGGAACCCAGAGTATGATCAACCGTGTGATCGGGAGACGTGTTCCAATATGTCTCAGTTTTCGTCCCCTGGTACTCGGGTGCAACATTCCAGACGCTTTACTAACACTCTCCCGACTTGGAGAGTCAGTGCCTTTAACCTCCTGTTTGGCCCAGTTTGCAATTTCTGCGGAAGATGAACAGGAATAGGGAGAACCAATGACAGACTAGCTGGAGGTGTCTGGACGGGCAAATTTAACTCTCATTTCCCACCAGGAAGAGGAATTAACCAAAGGCTCAGCGTGCCGTGCCGGAACCAGATTAGGGCCTGAAGCCATCCTGCGGTGTTGCGGCCAGCTCACGAGAAAGCGAGTTGAAGAAAGGAGCTCAGGGGCACTGTAATTCACAAACCTGCAGAGTTATAAATGACAGCTATCGTCCAAAAATATACTGAAGTAAGGCTGCCAAGAGGACTTGAAAGCGGGGCAGAATTGCAGGAAACCGATTTCAGGAGGTAGACTGGAATTGCATTGAAAGCATAGGAAAAGAGGCAGAACGTCCACAATGATGCACTTGGGCAAAAAGGGCGTATGCGTTTTTTCCTGAATATATTCAGGAAAAAACGCATACGCCCTTTTTGGCCAACCAAGCAAGCTTGCAAAGGAAATCTGCACTACAATGAAGTCTCACTTCCCCCCGGTCAAAAGGGCCATCTGAAAAAAGTGTAAAATCCAGAAAGGCAGGACAGGCCATGGAGAACTGGGAGCCTTGTTATGCTGATGGGCGGGATGTAAATTGCCAACAGCCACTTGGGAGAAGTGTATGGTGTTTCCTGAAACATCTAAAAAACAAAGCAACAGAGCCTAGGGCACTTCCACTTATGGTCCTATTGCTTAGTTAATTTAAAATCTAAAAGACACAGCCACCCCAAAGGTTGGGACGGTTCTTTTTACTGGAATCTCTTCTACGGCACAAGTTAAATATCCCAGAGAGCAAATAATGGATAAAGAAGTTGCGGTACTTATGTACAACAGAATACCACTCAGCAATGAAATCTATGTCATCAGGCCCGTACCAGCATAATGATTGGATTGAGGCACGATGATTCTAAGTGAAATAAGTCACACAGAAAAAGAAACATCATAAGGTATCACTAATACACGGAATGTGAACTTGGCTACACATGAACTGAATTACAAAACAGAACAGGGTCTCAAGTTTAGAAAACTAACTTATGCTTGCTTAAGGGGGAAGGTGAGTTGGGGTGCTGCATTAAACCAGAGTTTGAAATTAGCACAGATACCGTTCCATAAGCCAAATATGGAATAGACAAGACCTACCCCTTGCTCAACGAAATGGATTCAACAATGAGGTATCACCTCACACCTGGTAGAATAGGCATCATAGAAAATCTACAAGCAAAAAATGCTGGAAAGGGTGTGGAGAAAAGGAACCCTCTTCCACTATTGTTGGGAATATAAATTGATACAGTCACTATGGAGAACAATATGGAATTTCTTAAGAAACTAACAATAGAATTACCATATGATACAGCAATCCCACTACTGGACATATACCCAGACAAAACCATAAATCAAGAAGAGACATTCACCGCAATGTTCATTGCATCACTATTTACAATATCGAGGTAATGGAAGCAACCTAAATGCCCACAGACAGACGAATGCATAAAGCTGTGGTACATATATAAAATGGAATATTACTAAGCCATGAAAAGGAATGAAATTGGGTCATTTGTAGAGACGTCGATGCATCTAGAGACTGTCATACAGAGTGAAGTAAGTCAGAAAGAGAAAAACAAATCTTGTATATTCATGCATATATGTGGAACCTAGAAAACCTGTACAGATTAACCATTTTGCAAGGCATAAATAGAGCAACAGATGTAGACAACAAACGTATGGACAACAAGGGGGGAAAGCTGTTGGGGGGGGTGGTGGGAGGAGTTGAGAGACTGGGATTGGCATGTATACATTTATATGTATAAAATAGATAACCAATAAGAACCTGCTGTATAAAAATATAAAATAAAATTCAAAATTAAAAAGAAATAAAATTTAAACAATAGAAAAAACAATTATTCCCTTCACATACATGTATTTATATGAATAAATTATTTCCATGCTTATATCTGTAAATACAAAAAAGAGGAATAAAATCTACCTTGAACCCAAAACGAAAAAGAGAAAAAAAACACAGAACCCACCAGTTCCACAGAGGAAAACCGTATCAGGGCACTTGCTCCAGTTGTAAACAATTCTGAAGTTGGTCAGTGGTGGGGAATCGTCTCCCATTCAGCCAGCAGCCCCCACGCAACAAGCGTCCTCATTGCAAAGCTGGGGCACCGTGCCGAGGCATCTGTGAGTAAACGTGAGCTGAGCCCCAGGCCAGTTGCTGCTGAACTATTCCCACCCATCCCAGGTAAAACACCTGAATATATACAAGGACTTGAAAGCCTAGAGGGAGGGCCATAGAGCCACACGAGTGACAGCATGCCGGCCGACTTGGTGCCTGCAGGCCAGCCAGGATGGTCCTGGCCCTGGGTGCTCTTCTGGAAGATTTCCATTTCCCTGCCTGAGATACCCGTCCTGTCCCTGCCCCCACTGCTTTTTTCCTTCCTCACCTCTGCCCAGGGAGAAATTCCAGCAGCAGGTATGGGTGACACATCTTCTTCTTTAGCAGGTGGCAGCCTGGCAACTGCTGCAGAAAGTCCAGCAGAGCCCCACTCACACTGGGCCACCCACAAAGCCGTGGCCTCTCACTCCCTCCCACCAGCCCAGCCCCGAGACTGCTGACAGGGCAGAGAAAATGGCGTCAGGCACGGCTGCAGGGGCTCTTGCTGCCTGGAGTGGTATTTATAGTGATCTCAACCCAGGCACACCTGGGGAGGGCTGGCCGGCACGGTAAGGCTGCCCAGGTCAGCCAATCATCACCCCTCAGGGGCTCACAGTTGCAGAAAATGGAACTTGCTGAACCGGCCAGGTCCAAGGAACAGGTGTGGGCTCCTGAGAGTCAGGATAGACAAGGGGCTGCAGCTTTGGCTTGTTTTCTAATCATTTTATCTGGCCCATGAGTGGGAGACAACTTCAAGAAAACCCTCTCCTAATGAGAGGAACCCAGGAGTCAGGGAGAGGAGGGGTGGGTGGTGGTTGGAGACAGAGGCCTGGTGCCCCGGGTGCAGTGGAAGTCTCTGGAAGACCAGGTGGAGGGAGGCCTCACGGAGTGATGCCCAGGGTCACAGACCTGTCGCAGCTGCTGTTTGTTAGTTCAAGTCCTGCTCTGAGGTGCTCTGTGTCAGCTCTGAGCGACAGGTGAGCTGGGGGTGCTCTGCAATGAGGGCTATGTGCACGGTTCCTGTGTGCCCAGCCCTGCCACGGTACCTGCAAGGGTAGCTCTGTATCCTGGGAGGGGCCTGACCACGAGAGCCCTGTGGGCTGGGGTGGGGGTGGGGTACCTGCCCAGGTGAGCTCCATATTCTGGGATTGGTCTGACCACGAGAGCCCCATGGGCTGCTGGGGACCTGGTAAAGGATGTCAGGACAGTCAGTGAAGCCACCGAGGATATACCTCCAGTTGCTCCTAATTCCTACACCCTGCTGGTCATTCTACCAACCACCAGGACATGGTATTCTGTATTAGTCTTCAATGATGCCTTCTTTTGTATTCCATTAGTCCCAGAGTCACAAGAAATTTTGGCTTGTGAGTGGCAGGACTCAACATACAACGAAAACAATACTTCCGGGCCGTCTGGCCCCAAGGGTGCAAAAATTCCCACACCATCTTTGGGGAAAGCTTAGCTAAAGACCTAAAAGTTCTACCTCTGGAAAAGGAAACCCTCCTTCAATATGCAGACGACATTCTGATTGCCAGCCCTACTAAGGAGGCCTCTGAACTACCAAGCCAATAAAGGATAGAAGTTGTCCAAGAAAAAGCTCAAATATCACAGACTGCCGTGACCTGCCTGGGCTTCATTCTCACAGAAGGTTGGAGAAGTCCATCCCAGGAAAGGGAAGAAACCATTTTCAGCCTTACCCCTTTCTAAAACTAGAAGACAGCTTAGGGGTTCCTGGGGAGGCCAGGGTTTGCTGCTTCTGGATCCCTAACTACAGTCTACTAGCTGGGCCTCTATATGAAACACTGAAAGGAAAAGATGATGATCCTTTTGAATAGAATCCAGAAGTGGCCTTTCAAGAATGGAAAGAGCAGTCAATTCAGACCCTTGCCCTGGAACTCCCTAATTTAACTAAACCCTTTGACCTTTACATTCCCGGTGAAAGGTGAATCGCCATTGGAGAATTAGTGCAAAACCTGGGACCACTTGAAATGGAACAATGCAAGAATGCCATCCAGGTAGGATAAACTATGGTCACCAAGGGGCTTGGCCCACTGCCACATCTGGCCAAGATACTGGCGGTATCTAAAACCCTGGAAATCAGCAGCCCAAAAGGCCACCTCCCTCCTAAGGGAAAAGGACCCCACGTGGTGATCCTAACCACCAACCATGCCCTGAAGTTGCAGGGTTCGCTCCGTGGGCACACCGACCTCGAGTGAGGAGGCCCTCCAACTCCAACATCCAGAGAGATAACCGGGGGCAACAGGGCACCATGACGACTCGTGTGAACATCACTTGACCTGGAGTTTCTCTCATAAAACAACAAGAGTGTGTCCCAAAAGAGTAGACTACTGCTTGCCGGACTTACTGCACCCAGAGGGGAGCTAATAATCTTGGCGGGGGAACCGTATATCACACTGTCACCATAGAAAAGCCTACAGACACCGTGATGATGGTGGCCAGTAAGACCGGCTGGACTCTTGTTTACTTCAAAAGGCTGTTGACTCAGTGGCCATCATGGTCCTTGATCACCACTGACCCTGGACTGTCTGGGAGTTGAGCGGGCAGGGCTCTGACACCTGGTGCTGTTTGTACGTTAATTCAGGGGCCTAATTGAAGAAAGCGCAGACTACTGGTCAGAGCATCTAGGCTGGCAGAAACGGTCGGCCTAAGGTGGCCGAACAAATGTGGGGCGGGGTGAAACCGGCCCCCACAGCGTCTCTGCACATCTCTTTCCTGGACCCTTGAAGGTCATTAGAATCTATAACACTTCCAATGCTGGTGCTCAGGTGGACGAGCAGGGAGGCAGGGGGCCTGGGGACAATCAACGTCACCTGGAGGCTGCTGGGGAGAAGCTCTGACCCTCGCCCCAGGGTATGAGGGCTCCCAACTCAGCACTCAGCAGTTACAGAAGAAGGGTCTGCACCCTCAGCACTCCAAGAATGAGGAACGGGACAAAAGGCAGAGGGGGGGTTTGTCCCCAGCAAAGCCCATTAAAAATCCCTGGGAGATAAAAATAGAATCTGGGCAATAAAGTCAAGTCTAACCTTTTTTATCCTTTGTGCTTTGTCTAATTTCACGTGCTCCTAGGGTCCCGCATGCAGAGGTTCCACACCCGGCACTTCAGACCAGATTTCCTAGTGCAGAATGGCTGGGTCGACACCTCAGCTCCTGGGGCCCAGTGCAGACTCCGCGATATAGAGCCTGAGCTACAGCCAACCCGGCCCTCGAGAGCTCCGCCCCCTCCCTCCCACTGACTCTGACAGGATCTCTACACAGCAGCCCAGCCCACAGCCCACGGGGTAGTACATGCTCTCACCTCTCCATTCTCTAATCAAAATATAAAGTTTCCTTTGCTTGTGAACCAAACTCAGTCTCAATCTGTTGGCCCCAATGACACTGGGCAGGGGGACACTTGTTGGGGTCCACTCTGGAGGATCAGTAACAGAAATTGAGACTATTGTAACCTCAATGAACAGATGTGTGAGCCAAAGTGTAGTTAACATAGAACAGTGCATAAGGCTCGGGTAAAATAAGATGTTTCTAACACTTCCATTGGATATTTCCATCACTTTATTATAAGCAAGTTCAGTGAAAAGGTTTGTCTTATTTGTCAGCTCAATATTAGAGAAATGAAGTGATTTCTTTCCAAGGATGTACATCTAATAATCTTGGTTAAACCTTCAATCTTGTTTTAAATGCTTTTCCATTGAAAATGATACCTCTCTTTCAGCTCCCCCATTTCTGAGAAGTATAAAATCTTATAATTTATTATTACCAAAGGGGAAAGGTGGGAGGAGGGATAAATTAACAGTTTGGGATTAACACATACACACTGCTATGTATAAAATAGATCATCAACAAGGAACTACTGTATAGCACAGGGAACTACACTCAACATTTTGCAATAACCTATAAGGGGAAATAATCTGAAAAAGAATAGATATTTTTATTGACATCATCTATCAATGACAGTTAAAGTGTAACCTAAGGGAAGCTGGTGGTGAGTGCTTCTGACCCTGAAGACTTCAATCATCTAAAGTTTGGACTCTGCCTACTTCCCAAGGCCCTTAATGAACATATGTGTAGCCGTAGCTTAAAAAATTCCCCAGTTTGGGTTTCGGGGAGACACTGATTTTGAAAAAGCCCTGGTGTTCTCCTTACATGAATGGGACTCTTCCTACTGCTAAAACATGTCTGTCACACCCAGAGGATGGTATACCGTCTGATCGGGAAGAGTTTGGAAAAGGCATCTCATCTCCTCATCTCCTGGTGCTCGGGTTCACCCCTCCAGCGTCTTTACTAACAGTCTCCCCACTTGGAGATGTCAGCACTGTCAACATCCTGTTGCGTACAGTTTGGAATTTGTCCAGAGGATGAAGCGGAAGGATGAGGAACAATGAGAGACAAGTCCTACGTGTTCAGACAGGCACATGTCACTCTAATTTCCAATCAGGAAGACGAATTGACCAAAGGCTAGGGTTGCCCATGGAAACAGTATAGGGCTTGAGGAAATCCCACTGCTTTGTGGCCAGTTCCCATAAACACAAGTTGAACAATAGAACTCAGGGGCAGTAAAATTCACAAAACTGCAGAGTTGAAAATATCCATCACTGAAAAATGTCTTGAGGAAAGTCAGAGAAAAGGACTTGTAAGCAAGGGAGAATGGCAGGAAAGGGATTTGAGGAGGTAGAAAGGACTCGCCATTAAGCACAAGAAAAGGAGCTGAACATTGCCAACATTGCAGTTGGCCAAAAAGGGTGTATGCGTTTTTTTGTGTATATATTCAAGAAAAGAGCGTACACCTTTTTAGCCAACCAAACAGGTGGGCACTGGAAGTCAATACTACAAAAGACATCACTTCGCATCAGTCAGAAGAGCCATCCTCATAAAGCGTAAACAACAGAAATGCAGGACAGGGCAAGGAGAAGAGGGAGCCCTGTGAGACTTATAGTGGAAATGTATATTGCCAACGGCCATTCTGGAGAAGTGTATTGTGTTTACTAAAGCATCTAAACAATGAGCTACAGAACATAGGGCACTTGCACCCATGGGCGTATATCTTGGGAAAAACAAAAATCGAGAGGACACAGGCACCCCAATGTTTACCCCCTCTCTGTTTAAAAGATCCTCGACTAGGATATAACTTAAATGTCTCTGGAGGGAAAAAATGGATAGAGATGTGGTACTTAGGTAGAGTGGAATATTATTCAGCCTGGAAATCAATGAAATATGGCCAGCTGTAACAACTCCGGAGGAGTTACGTATGATCATTCTAAGTGACAGAATTCAAAAAGAAGAAGACACATATCATAAGATATCACTTAAAGGTGGAATCCAAAATGGCTACACATGAAATAAATTACAAAACAAAAACATAGTCAAATATGTAGAAAACACGCATAAGGCTGCTAAACGGGAAAGGTGGGGAGGGGTGAGGCATCATCCAGGAGGTTGAAATTAGCAAAGATACCATTCCAAATACCAAACTGATAATCAACAAGGCCTACACGGTAGCTAAAAGAACTGCACTCAGCACACTCAAGTCACCGGAAAAGAATATATACGACTGGTAAGAATCTGAAAAAGAATTTATTGATGTCTCTCTGTACGTGAATCAAGTGGATGTACAGCAGCAAGAAACAGAGCTTTGAAAATCAGCTGTAACCAATATAGTAATAAATTGAAAAAAATAAACGACAGAGAGACAGAGAAAACCTCTTACAACTTTTCCTCAGGGACGGTGATGCAACATGGATTGAACACATCTAGACCCACAGCAGGATGAGACATAAGGCTGGAAACTGTTTGCGCTAAGAGAAATGTGAGGTTGGGTGAGGAAATGCACACCCTTTAAAGTAATACTACCTGGTACCCATTCAATGGGTCCCAAATCTGCAGGTTCAAGGGATCTTCCTACAGCTAAAACATGCATGGAAAACCCAGAGGACTGTACACCATGTGATCGGGAGATGTGTCTAAAATGCACCTCATTTATCCTCTCCTGGTGCTCCTGTTCACCATTCCAGCCACGTTACTTAGAAGCTCCCCACTTGGAGAATCAGCACATTTAAACTTCTGTTTCACACATTTTGCAAATTGTGAGGAGGATGAACGGGAAGAGGGGGAACCAATGAGAGAAGAGTTGTAGGGGTTTGGACGGGCACATATCACTCTAATTTCCCATTAAGAATAAGAATTAAAAAAAGGCTCAGCCTGCCTCGCCGGAGCCAAAATAGGGCCTGAAGCAATCCTGCAGGTTTGAGGCCAGCTCACAAAAGAGCAACTTAAAACATGGAGCTCAGGGTCACTGCAATTCACAAACCTGCAGAGTTATAAATGAAAACTAACGTCCAAAAATATGTTGAGGTAAGGCAAAGAAGAGGATCTGAATGCAAGACAGAATTGCAAGAAACAGATTTCAAGAGATAGATTGGACTCGTCTTTAACGCACATGAAAAGCGGCAGAATTTCGACAATGATGCAGTTGGCCCAAAAGGGCGTATGCGATTTTTCCTGATTATATCCAGGAAAAAACGCATACGCACTTTATGGGCAACGAAGCAAGCAAGCAATGCAAATGTGCACAACAAAGAAGTCTCATTTCCCACCGGTCAAAAGGGCCATCCTAAAAAATTGTAAAAACCAGAAATGCAGGACAGGCCATGGAGAACAGGGAGCCTTTATACGCTGATGGGCAGTGTGTGAACTGCCGAGAGCCACTCTGGAGAAGTGTATGGTGGTTCCTAAATCATCTAAAAACAGAGCTACAGAGCATAGGACACTTCCAATCATGGGAGTATATCTAGGGAAGTCTAAAAATCAACAAGACACAAGCACACCACAGTTTAGGGCTACTCTGTTTACAAGAACCTCAACTTCAGTACACCTTAAATATCCCAGGAAAGAGAACAATGGATAAAGAAGATGTGGTACTTATGTACAATGGAATATCTCTTCACCATGAAATCAATGTAATAAGGCTAGTAGAAGGATAAAGAGTGGATTTAGGTCCGATAATACTACTTGAAATAAGTCAAACAGAAAAAGAAACATATCATAAGATATCACTTATAGAGGGAGGGTAAATATGGCTGCACAAGAAATGAATTACAGAACAGAACAGTGTCTCACATTTAGAAAACACACTTATGTCAGCTTAAGGGGAAAGGAGAGGTGGGGTGATGCATAAAACCAGAGTTTGAAATTAGCACAGATACCGTTCAAGAAACCAAATAGGTATTAGACAAGATCTACACCTTGCTCAATGAACTGGCCTCAACACACCCTATACACCGCAGAGAAATATATCTGAGTAATAAGAATCTTAAAACCCATGTATTGATATATCTCCATAAGGGAATCAAGTGTGTGCAGAGCGGCACAAACACAGCAGTGAAAATGAGCTAAACCCCATTATAGAAATAAATTTTAAAAACAAAACGCAGAAACAATGAAAGAGAGAAAAATTCTTACAAAATTCGCTCAGGGGCTGTGATGCAACCTGGATTGACCACATATAAACCCACAGCTGGATAAGACATAAGGCTGGACACTTGGGGCTGAGAGGATTGGTGAGCTTCGGTGAGCAACTGCCGAAAGTTTAATGCAATACTTCATGCTACTCATTCCAAGGGTCCCAACACTCCAGGTTGAAGGGAATCTTCCTACAGCTAAACCATGCTTGGGAAACCCAGCGACTGGTATACCATATGATCGGGAAAGGTTTCTAAAACACACCACATTTTTCCTCTCCTGGGGCTCCGGATCGACATTCCAGCCGCTTTACTAACAACATCCCCACATGGAGAGTCAATGCCTTTAAGTTCTGGTATCGCACAGTCTTCAGTTAGTGCGGAGGATGAATGGGAATAGGGGGAACCAGTGAGAAACTAGCTGTAGCGGTTTCAATGGGCACATGTCACTCTAATTTCACATCAGTAAGAAGAATGAAGCAAAGGCACAGCAAGGTGTCCCAGAAGAAGAATAGGGCTTCAAGGAATCCTGTGGTTATGGGGCAAGATCACAAAACTAAGAGCTGAAAAATGGAGCTAAGGGCCACTGCAATTCAAAAACCTGACTTGCCCAAAAAGGCCGTATGTGTTTTTTCCTGAATATATTCAGGAAAAAACGCATACGCCCTTTTTGGCCAACCAAGCAAGCTTGCAAAGGAAATCTGCACTACAATGAAGTCTGAATTCCCCCTGGTCAAAAGGGCCATCTGAAAAAAGTGTAAAATCCATAAAGGCATGACAGGCCATGGAGAACTGGGAGCCATCTTATGCTGATGGGCAGGATGTAAATTGCCAACAGCCACTCTGGAGAAGTGTTTGGTGTTTCCTGAAACATCTAAAAAACAAAGCAACAGAGCCTAGGGCACTTCCACTTATGGTACTATAGTTTAGGGCAATTAAAATCAAAAAGACACAGCCACCCCAAAGTTTGGGATGGCTCTGTTTACAAGAACCTCATATACGGTACAAGTTCAATATCGCAGAAAGTGAAAAATGGATAAAGAAGTTGTGGTACTTACGTACAATGCAATATCACTCAGCAATGAAATCTATGTCATCAGGCCCGTAGCAGCATAATGAGTGGACTAAGTACGATGAATCTAACTGAAATAAGTCACACAGAAAAAGAAACATCATAAGGTATCACTAATACACGGAATGTAAACTTGGCTACACAGGAACTGAATTCCAAAACAGAACAGGGTCTCAAATTTAGAAAACCAACTTATGCTTGCTTAAGGGGAAAGGTGAGTTGGGGTGCTGCATAAAACCAGAGATTGAAATGAGCACAGATAAAGTTCCTTAAGCCAAATATGGAATAGACAAGAGCTACTCCTTGCTCAACGAAATGGACTCAACACCCCATATTAAATGCCTAAGAGTGTACCTGACTAGGAAGTATCTTAAAACCTATGGATTGCTATGTCTCTGAAAGAGAATCAAGTGTGTGTACAGGGGCATAAACGCAGCAGTGATAGGATTGGAGAGGTTCGGTGAGCAAATGAAGACCCTTTGAAGTCATATTGCATGGTACCCATTCCACGGGTCTCAACTCTCCAGGTTTAAGGTATTCTTCCTTCAGCTAAAACATGCATGTGGAACCCAGAGTATGATCAACCGTGTGATCGGGAGACGTGTTCCAATATGTGTCAGTTTTCGTCCCCTGGTACTCGGGTGCAACATTCCAGACGCTTTACTAACACTCTCCCGACTTGGAGAGTCAGTGCCTTTAACCTCCTGTTTGGCCCAGTTTGCAATTTCTGCGGAAGATGAACAGGAATAGGGAGAACCAATGACAGACTAGCTGGAGGTGTCTGGACGGGCAAATTTAACTCTCATTTCCCACCAGGAAGAGGAATTAACCAAAGGCTCAGTGTGCCGTGCCGGAACCAGATTAGGGCCTGAAGCCATCCTGCGGTGTTGCGGCCAGCTCACGAGAAAGCGAGTTGAAGAAAGGAGCTCAGGGGCACTGTAATTCACAAACCTGCAGAGTTATAAATGACAGCTATCGTCCAAAAATATACTGAAGTAAGGCTGCCAAGAGGACTTGAAAGCGGGGCAGAATTGCAGGAAACCGATTTCAGGAGGTAGACTGGAATTGCATTGAAAGCATAGGAAAAGAGGCAGAACGTCCACAATGATGCACTTGGCCAAAAAGGGCGTATGCGTTTTTTCCTGAATATATTCAAGAAAAAACGCATACGCCCTTTTTGGCCAACCAGGCAAGCTTGCAAAGGAAATCTGCACTACAATGAAGTCTCACTTCCCCCCGGTCAAAAGGGCCATCTGAAAAAAGTGTAAAATCCAGAAAGGCAGGACAGGTCATGGAGAACTGGGAGCCTTGTTATGCTGATGGGCGGGATGTCAATTGCCAACAGCCACTCGGGAGAAGTGTATGCTGTTTCCTGAAACATCTAAAAAACAAAGCAACAGAGCCTAGGGCACTTCCACTTATGGTCCTATAGCTTAGGGAAATTAAAATCAAAAGACACAGCCACCCCAAACGTTGGGACGGCTCTGTTTACAAGAACCTGGTTTACGGTACAAGTTCAATATCGCAGAAAGTGAAAAATGGATAAAGAAGTTGTGGTACTTACGTACAATGCAATATCACTCAGCAATGAAATCTATGTCATCAGGCCCGTAGCAGCATAATGAGTGGATTCAGGTACGATGATTCTAACTGAAATAAGTCACACAGAAAAAGAAACATCATAAGATATCACTAATACACGGAATGTAAACTTGGCTACACAGGAACTGAATTACAAAACAGAACAGGGTCTCAAATTTAGAAACCCAACTTATGCTTGCTTAAGGGGAAAGGTGAGTTGGGGTGCTGCATAAAACCAGAGATTGAAATGAGCACAGATAAAGTTCCTTAAGCCAAATATGGAATAGACAAGAGCTACTCCTTGCTCAACGAAATGGACTCAACACCCCATATTAAATGCCTAAGAGTGTACCTGACTAGGAAGTATCTTAAAACCTATGGATTGCTATGTCTCTGAAAGAGAATCAAGTGTGTGTACAGGGGCATAAACGCAGCAGTGATAGGATTGGAGAGGTTCGGTGAGCAAATGAAGACCCTTTGAAGTCATATTGCATGGTACCCATTCCACGGGTCTCAACTCTCCAGGTTTAAGGTATTCTTCCTTCAGCTAAAACATGCATGTGGAACCCAGAGTATGATCAACCGTGTGATCGGGAGACGTGTTCCAATATGTCTCAGTTTTCGTCCCCTGGTACTCGGGTGCAACATTCCAGACGCTTTACTAACACTCTCCCGACTTGGAGAGTCAGTGCCTTTAACCTCCTGTTTGGCCCAGTTTGCAATTTCTGCGGAAGATGAACAGGAATAGGGAGAACCAATGACAGACTAGCTGGAGGTGTGTGGACGGGCAAATTTAACTCTCATTTCCCACCAGGAAGAGGAATTAACCAAAGGCTCAGCGTGCCGTGCCGGAACCAGATTAGGGCCTGAAGCCATCCTGCGGTGTTGCGGCCAGCTCACGAGAAAGCGAGTTGAAGAAAGGAGCTCAGGGGCACTGTAATTCACAAACCTGCAGAGTTATAAATGACAGCTATCGTCCAAAAATATACTGAAGTAAGGCTGCCAAGAGGACTTGAAAGCGGGGCAGAATTGCAGGAAACCGATTTCAGGAGGTAGACTGGAATTGCATTGAAAGCATAGGAAAAGAGGCAGAACGTCCACAATGATGCACTTGGCCAAAAAGGGCGTATGCGTTTTTTCCTGAATATATTCAGGAAAAAACGCATACGCCCTTTTTGGCCAACCAAGCAAGCTTGCAAAGGAAATCTGCACTACAATGAAGTCTCACTTCCCCCCGGTCAAAAGGGCCATCTGAAAAAAGTGTAAAATCCAGAAAGGCAGGACAGGCCATGGAGAACTGGGAGCCTTGTTATGCTGATGGGCGGGATGTAAATTGCCAACAGCCACTCGGGAGAAGTGTATGGTGTTTCCTGAAACATCTAAAAAACAAAGCAACAGAGCCTAGGGCACTTCCACTTATGGTCCTATAGCTTAGGGAAATTAAAATCAAAAAGACACAGCCACCCAAAATGTTGGGACGGCTCTGTTTACAAGAACCTGGTTTACGGTACAAGTTCAATATCGCAGAAAGTGAAAAATGGATAAAGAATTTGTGGTACTTACGTACAATGCAATATCACTCAGCAATGAAATCTATGTCATCAGGCCCGTAGCAGCATAATGAGTGGATTCAGGTACGATGATTCTAACTGAAATAAGTCACACAGAAAAAGAAACATCATAAGATATCACTAATACACGGAATGTAAACTTGGCTACACAAGAACTGAATTACAAAACAGAACAGGGTCTCAAATTTAGAAACCCAACTTATGCTTGCTTAAGGGGAAAGGTGAGTTGGGGTGCTGCATAAAACCAGAGATTGAAATGAGCACAGATAAAGTTCCTTAAGCCAAATATGGAATAGACAAGAGCTACTCCTTGCTCAACGAAATGGATTCAACACCCCATATTAAACACCTAAGAGTATACCTGACTAGTAAGAATCTTAAAACCTATGGATTGCTATGTCTCCGAAAGAGAATCAAGCGTGTGTGCAGGGGCATAATCGCAGCAGTGATAGGATTGGAGAGGTTCGGTGAGCAAATGAAGACCCTTTGAAGTCATATTGCATGGTACCCATTCCACGGGTCTCAACTCTCCAGGTTTAAGGTATTCTTCCTTCAGCTAAAACATGCATGTGGAACCCAGAGTATGATCAACCATGTGATCGGGAGACGTGTTCCAATATGTCTCAGTTTTCGTCCCCTGGTACTCGGGTGCAACATTCCAGACGCTTTACTAACACTCTCCCGACTTGGAGAGTCAGTGCCTTTAACCTCCTGTTTGGCCCAGTTTGCAATTTCTGCGGAAGATGAACAGGAATAGGGAGAACCAATGACAGACTAGATGCAGGTGTCTGGATGGGCAAATTAAATCTCATTTCGCACCAGGAAGAGGAATTAACCAAAGGCTCAGCGTGCCGTGCCGGACCCAGATTAGGGCCTGAAGCAATCCTGCGGTGTTGCGGCCAGCTCACGAGAAAGCGAGTTGAAGAAAGGAGCTCAGGGGCACTGTAATTCACAAACCTGCAGAGTTATAAATGACAGCTATCGTCCAAAAATATACTGAAGTAAGGCTGCCAAGAGGACTTGAAAGCGGGGCAGAATTGCAGGAAACCGATTTCAGGAGGTAGACTGGAATTGCATTTAAAGCATAGGAAAAGAGGCAGAACGTCCACAATGATGCACTTGGCCAAAAAGTGTGTATACGTTTTTTCCTGAATATATTCAGGAAAAAACGCATACGCCCTTTTTGGCCAACCAAGCAAGCTTGCAAAGGAAATCTGCACTACAATGAACTCTCACTTCCCCCGTGTCAAAAGGGCCATCTGAAAAAGGTGTAAAATCCAGAAAGGCAGGACAGGCCATGGAGAACTGGGAGCCTTGTTATGCTGATGGCCGGGATGTAAATTGCCAACAGCCACTCGGGAGAAGTGTATAATGTTTCCTGAAAAATCTAAAAAACAAAGCAACAGAGCCTAGGGCACTTCCACTTATGGTCCTATAGCTTAGGGAAATTAAAATCAAAAAGACACAGCCACCCCAAAGGTTGGGATGGCTCTGTTTACAACAAACTGGTTTACGGTACAAGTTCAATATCGCAGAAAGTGAAAAATGGATAAAGAAGTTGTGGTACTTACGTACAATGAAATATCACACAGCAATGAAATCTATGTCATCAGGCCCGTAGCACCATAATGAGTGGATTCAGGTATGATGATTCTAACTGAAATAAGTCACACAGAAAAAGAAACATCATAAGATATCACTAATACACGGAATGTAAACTTGGCTACACAGGAACTGAATTACAAAACAGAACAGGGTCTCAAATTTAGAAACCCAACTTATGCTTGCTTAAGGGGAAAGGTGAGTTGGGGTGCTGCATAAAACCAGAGATTGAAATGAGCACAGATAAAGTTCCTTAAGCCAAATATGGAATAGACAAGAGCTACTCCTTGCTCAACGAAATGGACTCAACACCCCATATTAAATGCCTAAGAGTGTACCTGACTAGGAAGTATCTTAAAACCTATGGATTGCTATGTCTCTGAAAGAGAATCAAGTGTGTGTACAGGGGCATAAACGCAGCAGTGATAGGATTGGAGAGGTTCGGTGAGCAAATGAAGACCCTTTGAAGTCATATTGCATGGTACCCATTCCACGGGTCTCAACTCTCCAGGTTTAAGGTATTCTTCCTTCAGCTAAAACATGCATGTGGAACCCAGAGTATGATCAACCGTGTGATCGGGAGACGTGTTCCAATATGTCTCAGTTTTCGTCCCCTGGTACTCGGGTGCAACATTCCAGACGCTTTACTAACACTCTCCCGACTTGGAGAGTCAGTGCCTTTAACCTCCTGTTTGGCCCAGTTTGCAATTTCTGCGGAAGATGAACAGGAATAGGGAGAACCAATGACAGACTAGCTGGAGGTGTCTGGACGGGCAAATTTAACTCTCATTTCCCACCAGGAAGAGGAATTAACCAAAGGCTCAGCGTGCCGTGCCGGAACCAGATTAGGGCCTGAAGCCATCCTGCGGTGTTGCGGCCAGCTCACGAGAAAGCGAGTTGAAGAAAGGAGCTCAGGGGCACTGTAATTCACAAACCTGCAGAGTTATAAATGACAGCTATCGTCCAAAAATATACTGAAGTAAGGCTGCCAAGAGGACTTGAAAGCGGGGCAGAATTGCAGGAAACCGATTTCAGGAGGTAGACTGGAATTGCATTTAAAGCATAGGAAAAGAGGCAGAACGTCCACAATGATGCACTTGGCCAAAAAGGGCGTATGCGTTTTTTCCTGAATATATTCAGGAAAAAACGCATACGCCCTTTTTGGCCAACCAAGCAAGCTTGCAAAGGAAATCTGCACTACAGTGAAGTCTCACTTCCCCCCGGTCAAAAGGGCCATCTGAAAAAAGTGTAAAATCCAGAAAGGCAGGACAGGCCATGGAGAACTGGGAGCCTTGTTATGCTGATGGGCGGGATGTCAATTGCCAACAGCCACTCGGGAGAAGTGTATGGTGTTTCCTGAAACATCTAAAAAACAAAGCAACAGAGCCTAGGGCACTTCCACTTATGGTCCTATAGCTTAGGGAAATTAAAATCAAAAAGACACAGCCACCCCAAAGGTTGGGACGGCTCTGTTTACAAGAACCTGGTTTACGGTACAAGTTCAATATCGCAGAAAGTGAAAAATGGATAAAGAAGTTGTGGTACTTACGTACAATGCAGTATCACTCAGCAATGAAATCTATGTCATCAGGCCCGTAGCAGCATAATGAGTGGATTCAGGTACGATGATTCTAACTGAAATAAGTCACACAGGAAAAGAAACATCATAAGATATCACTAATACACGGAATGTAACCTTGGCTACACAGGAACTGAATTACAAAACAGAACAGGGTCTCAAATTTAGAAACCCAACTTATGCTTGCTTAAGGGGAAAGGTGAGTTGGGGTGCTGCATAAAACCAGAGATTGAAATGAGCACAGATAAAGTTCCTTAAGCCAAATATGGAATAGACAAGAGCTACTCCTTGCTCAACGAAATGGACTCAACACCCCATATTAAATGCCTAAGAGTGTACCTGACTAGGAAGTATCTTAAAACCTATGGATTGCTATGTCTCTGAAAGAGAATCAAGTGTGTGTACAGGGGCATAAACGCAGCAGTGATAGGATTGGAGAGGTTCGGTGAGCAAATGAAGACCCTTTGAAGTCATATTGCATGGTACCCATTCCACGGGTCTCAACTCTCCAGGTTTAAGGTATTCTTCCTTCAGCTAAAACATGCATGTGGAACCCAGAGTATGATCAACCGTGTGATCGGGAGACGTGTTCCAATATGTCTCAGTTTTCGTCCCCTGGTACTCGGGTGCAACATTCCAGACGCTTTACTAACACTCTCCCGACTTGGAGAGTCAGTGCCTTTAACCTCCTGTTTGGCCCAGTTTGCAATTTCTGCGGAAGATGAACAGGAATAGGGAGAACCAATGACAGACTAGCTGGAGGTGTCTGGACGGGCAAATTTAACTCTCATTTCCCACCAGGAAGAGGAATTAACCAAAGGCTCAGCGTGCCGTGCCGGAACCAGATTAGGGCCTGAAGCCATCCTGCGGTGTTGCGGCCAGCTCACGAGAAAGCGAGTTGAAGAAAGGAGCTCAGGGGCACTGTAATTCACAAACCTGCAGAGTTATAAATGACAGCTATCGTCCAAAAATATACTGAAGTAAGGCTGCCAAGAGGACTTGAAAGCGGGGCAGAATTGCAGGAAACCGATTTCAGGAGGTAGACTGGAATTGCATTTAAAGCATAGGAAAAGAGGCAGAACGTCCACAATGATGCACTTGGCCAAAAAGGGCGTATGCGTTTTTTCCTGAATATATTCAGGAAAAAACGCATACGCCCTTTTTGGCCAACCAAGCAAGCTTGCAAAGGAAATCTGCACTACAGTGAAGTCTCACTTCCCCCCGGTCAAAAGGGTCATCTGAGAAAAGTGTAAAATCCAGAAAGGCAGGACAGGCCATGGAGAACTGGGAGCCTTGTTATGCTGATGGGCGGGATGTCAATTGCCAACAGCCACTCGGGAGAAGTGTATGGTGTTTCCTGAAACATCTAAAAAACAAAGCAACAGAGCCTAGGGCACTTCCACTTATGGTCCTATAGCTTAGGGAAATTAAAATCAAAAGACACAGCCACCCCAAAGGTTGGGACGGCTCTGTTTACAAGAACCTGGTTTACGGTACAAGTTCAATATCGCAGAAAGTGAAAAATGGATAAAGAAGTTGTGGTACTTACGTACAATGCAATATCACTCAGCAATGAAATCTATGTCATCAGGCCCGTAGCAGCATAATGAGTGGATTCAGGTACGATGATTCTAACTGAAATAAGTCACACAGAAAAAGAAACATCATAAGATATCACTAATACACGGAATGTAAACTTGGCTACACAGGAACTGAATTACAAAACAGAACAGGGTCTCAAATTTAGAAACGCAACTTATGCTTGCTTAAGGGGAAAGGTGAGTTGGGGTGCTGCATAAAACCAGAGATTGAAATGAGCACAGATAAAGTTCCTTAAGCCAAATATGGAATAGACAAGAGCTACTCCTTGCTCAACGAAATGGACTCAACACCCCATATTAAATGCCTAAGAGTGTACCTGACTAGGAAGTATCTTAAAACCTATGGATTGCTATGTCTCTGAAAGAGAATCAAGTGTGTGTACAGGGGCATAAACGCAGCAGTGATAGGATTGGAGAGGTTCGGTGAGCAAATGAAGACCCTTTGAAGTCATATTGCATGGTACCCATTCCACGGGTCTCAACTCTCCAGGTTTAAGGTATTCTTCCTTCAGCTAAAACATGCATGTGGAACCCAGAGTATGATCAACCGTGTGATCGGGAGACGTGTTCCAATATGTCTCAGTTTTCGTCCCCTGGTACTCGGGTGCAACATTCCAGACGCTTTACTAACACTCTCCCGACTTGGAGAGTCAGTGCCTTTAACCTCCTGTTTGGCCCAGTTTGCAATTTCTGCGGAAGATGAACAGGAATAGGGAGAACCAATGACAGACTAGCTGGAGGTGTCTGGACGGGCAAATTTAACTCTCATTTCCCACCAGGAAGAGGAATTAACCAAAGGCTCAGCGTGCCGTGCCGGAACCAGATTAGGGCCTGAAGCCATCCTGCGGTGTTGCGGCCAGCTCACGAGAAAGCGAGTTGAAGAAAGGAGCTCAGGGGCACTGTAATTCACAAACCTGCAGAGTTATAAATGACAGCTATCGTCCAAAAATATACTGAAGTAAGGCTGCCAAGAGGACTTGAAAGCGGGGCAGAATTGCAGGAAACCGATTTCAGGAGGTAGACTGGAATTGCATTGAAAGCATAGGAAAAGAGGCAGAACGTCCACAATGATGCACTTGGGCAAAAAGGGCGTATGCGTTTTTTCCTGAATATATTCAGGAAAAAACGCATACGCCCTTTTTGGCCAACCAAGCAAGCTTGCAAAGGAAATCTGCACTACAATGAAGTCTCACTTCCCCCCGGTCAAAAGGGCCATCTGAAAAAAGTGTAAAATCCAGAAAGGCAGGACAGGCCATGGAGAACTGGGAGCCTTGTTATGCTGATGGGCGGGATGTAAATTGCCAACAGCCACTTGGGAGAAGTGTATGGTGTTTCCTGAAACATCTAAAAAACAAAGCAACAGAGCCTAGGGCACTTCCACTTATGGTCCTATTGCTTAGTTAATTTAAAATCTAAAAGACACAGCCACCCCAAAGGTTGGGACGGTTCTTTTTACTGGAATCTCTTCTACGGCACAAGTTAAATATCCCAGAGAGCAAATAATGGATAAAGAAGTTGCGGTACTTATGTACAACAGAATACCACTCAGCAATGAAATCTATGTCATCAGGCCCGTACCAGCATAATGATTGGATTGAGGCACGATGATTCTAAGTGAAATAAGTCACACAGAAAAAGAAACATCATAAGGTATCACTAATACACGGAATGTGAACTTGGCTACACATGAACTGAATTACAAAACAGAACAGGGTCTCAAGTTTAGAAAACTAACTTATGCTTGCTTAAGGGGGAAGGTGAGTTGGGGTGCTGCATTAAACCAGAGTTTGAAATTAGCACAGATACCGTTCCATAAGCCAAATATGGAATAGACAAGACCTACCCCTTGCTCAACGAAATGGATTCAACAATGAGGTATCACCTCACACCTGGTAGAATAGGCATCATAGAAAATCTACAAGCAAAAAATGCTGGAAAGGGTGTGGAGAAAAGGAACCCTCTTCCACTATTGTTGGGAATATAAATTGATACAGTCACTATGGAGAACAATATGGAATTTCTTAAGAAACTAACAATAGAATTACCATATGATACAGCAATCCCACTACTGGACATATACCCAGACAAAACCATAAATCAAGAAGAGACATTCACCGCAATGTTCATTGCATCACTATTTACAATATCGAGGTAATGGAAGCAACCTAAATGCCCACAGACAGACGAATGCATAAAGCCGTGGTACATATATAAAATGGAATATTACTAAGCCATGAAAAGGAATGAAATTGGGTCATTTGTAGAGACGTCGATGCATCTAGAGACTGTCATACAGAGTGAAGTAAGTCAGAAAGAGAAAAACAAATCTTGTATATTCATGCATATATGTGGAACCTAGAAAACCTGTACAGATTAACCATTTTGCAAGGCATAAATAGAGCAACAGATGTAGACAACAAACGTATGGACAACAAGGGGGGAAAGCTGTTGGGGGGGGTGGTGGGAGGAGTTGAGAGACTGGGATTGGCATGTATACATTTATATGTATAAAATAGATAACCAATAAGAACCTGCTGTATAAAAATATAAAATAAAATTCAAAATTAAAAAGAAATAAAATTTAAACAATAGAAAAAACAATTATTCCCTTCACATACATGTATTTATATGAATAAATTATTTCCATGCTTATATCTGTAAATACAAAAAAGAGGAATAAAATCTACCTTGAACCCAAAACGAAAAAGAGAAAAAAAACACAGAACCCACCAGTTCCACAGAGGAAAACCGTATCAGGGCACTTGCTCCAGTTGTAAACAATTCTGAAGTTGGTCAGTGGTGGGGAATCGTCTCCCATTCAGCCAGCAGCCCCCACGCAACAAGCGTCCTCATTGCAAAGCTGGGGCACCGTGCCGAGGCATCTGTGAGTAAACGTGAGCTGAGCCCCAGGCCAGTTGCTGCTGAACTATTCCCACCCATCCCAGGTAAAACACCTGAATATATACAAGGACTTGAAAGCCTAGAGGGAGGGCCATAGAGCCACACGAGTGACAGCATGCCGGCCGACTTGGTGCCTGCAGGCCAGCCAGGATGGTCCTGGCCCTGGGTGCTCTTCTGGAAGATTTCCATTTCCCTGCCTGAGATACCCGTCCTGTCCCTGCCCCCACTGCTTTTTTCCTTCCTCACCTCTGCCCAGGGAGAAATTCCAGCAGCAGGTATGGGTGACACATCTTCTTCTTTAGCAGGTGGCAGCCTGGCAACTGCTGCAGAAAGTCCAGCAGAGCCCCACTCACACTGGGCCACCCACAAAGCCGTGGCCTCTCACTCCCTCCCACCAGCCCAGCCCCGAGACTGCTGACAGGGCAGAGAAAATGGCGTCAGGCACGGCTGCAGGGGCTCTTGCTGCCTGGAGTGGTATTTATAGTGATCTCAACCCAGGCACACCTGGGGAGGGCTGGCCGGCACGGTAAGGCTGCCCAGGTCAGCCAATCATCACCCCTCAGGGGCTCACAGTTGCAGAAAATGGAACTTGCTGAACCGGCCAGGTCCAAGGAACAGGTGTGGGCTCCTGAGAGTCAGGATAGACAAGGGGCTGCAGCTTTGGCTTGTTTTCTAATCATTTTATCTGGCCCATGAGTGGGAGACAACTTCAAGAAAACCCTCTCCTAATGAGAGGAACCCAGGAGTCAGGGAGAGGAGGGGTGGGTGGTGGTTGGAGACAGAGGCCTGGTGCCCCGGGTGCAGTGGAAGTCTCTGGAAGACCAGGTGGAGGGAGGCCTCACGGAGTGATGCCCAGGGTCACAGACCTGTCGCAGCTGCTGTTTGTTAGTTCAAGTCCTGCTCTGAGGTGCTCTGTGTCAGCTCTGAGCGACAGGTGAGCTGGGGGTGCTCTGCAATGAGGGCTATGTGCACGGTTCCTGTGTGCCCAGCCCTGCCACGGTACCTGCAAGGGTAGCTCTGTATCCTGGGAGGGGCCTGACCACGAGAGCCCTGTGGGCTGGGGTGGGGGTGGGGTACCTGCCCAGGTGAGCTCCATATTCTGGGATTGGTCTGACCACGAGAGCCCCATGGGCTGCTGGGGACCTGGTAAAGGATGTCAGGACAGTCAGTGAAGCCACCGAGGATATACCTCCAGTTGCTCCTAATTCCTACACCCTGCTGGTCATTCTACCAACCACCAGGACATGGTATTCTGTATTAGTCTTCAATGATGCCTTCTTTTGTATTCCATTAGTCCCAGAGTCACAAGAAATTTTGGCTTGTGAGTGGCAGGACTCAACATACAACGAAAACAATACTTCCGGGCCGTCTGGCCCCAAGGGTGCAAAAATTCCCACACCATCTTTGGGGAAAGCTTAGCTAAAGACCTAAAAGTTCTACCTCTGGAAAAGGAAACCCTCCTTCAATATGCAGACGACATTCTGATTGCCAGCCCTACTAAGGAGGCCTCTGAACTACCAAGCCAATAAAGGATAGAAGTTGTCCAAGAAAAAGCTCAAATATCACAGACTGCCGTGACCTGCCTGGGCTTCATTCTCACAGAAGGTTGGAGAAGTCCATCCCAGGAAAGGGAAGAAACCATTTTCAGCCTTACCCCTTTCTAAAACTAGAAGACAGCTTAGGGGTTCCTGGGGAGGCCAGGGTTTGCTGCTTCTGGATCCCTAACTACAGTCTACTAGCTGGGCCTCTATATGAAACACTGAAAGGAAAAGATGATGATCCTTTTGAATAGAATCCAGAAGTGGCCTTTCAAGAATGGAAAGAGCAGTCAATTCAGACCCTTGCCCTGGAACTCCCTAATTTAACTAAACCCTTTGACCTTTACATTCCCGGTGAAAGGTGAATCGCCATTGGAGAATTAGTGCAAAACCTGGGACCACTTGAAATGGAACAATGCAAGAATGCCATCCAGGTAGGATAAACTATGGTCACCAAGGGGCTTGGCCCACTGCCACATCTGGCCAAGATACTGGCGGTATCTAAAACCCTGGAAATCAGCAGCCCAAAAGGCCACCTCCCTCCTAAGGGAAAAGGACCCCACGTGGTGATCCTAACCACCAACCATGCCCTGAAGTTGCAGGGTTCGCTCCGTGGGCACACCGACCTCGAGTGAGGAGGCCCTCCAACTCCAACATCCAGAGAGATAACCGGGGGCAACAGGGCACCATGACGACTCGTGTGAACATCACTTGACCTGGAGTTTCTCTCATAAAACAACAAGAGTGTGTCCCAAAAGAGTAGACTACTGCTTGCCGGACTTACTGCACCCAGAGGGGAGCTAATAATCTTGGCGGGGGAACCGTATATCACACTGTCACCATAGAAAAGCCTACAGACACCGTGATGATGGTGGCCAGTAAGACCGGCTGGACTCTTGTTTACTTCAAAAGGCTGTTGACTCAGTGGCCATCATGGTCCTTGATCACCACTGACCCTGGACTGTCTGGGAGTTGAGCGGGCAGGGCTCTGACACCTGGTGCTGTTTGTACGTTAATTCAGGGGCCTAATTGAAGAAAGCGCAGACTACTGGTCAGAGCATCTAGGCTGGCAGAAACGGTCGGCCTAAGGTGGCCGAACAAATGTGGGGCGGGGTGAAACCGGCCCCCACAGCGTCTCTGCACATCTCTTTCCTGGACCCTTGAAGGTCATTAGAATCTATAACACTTCCAATGCTGGTGCTCAGGTGGACGAGCAGGGAGGCAGGGGGCCTGGGGACAATCAACGTCACCTGGAGGCTGCTGGGGAGAAGCTCTGACCCTCGCCCCAGGGTATGAGGGCTCCCAACTCAGCACTCAGCAGTTACAGAAGAAGGGTCTGCACCCTCAGCACTCCAAGAATGAGGAACGGGACAAAAGGCAGAGGGGGGGTTTGTCCCCAGCAAAGCCCATTAAAAATCCCTGGGAGATAAAAATAGAATCTGGGCAATAAAGTCAAGTCTAACCTTTTTTATCCTTTGTGCTTTGTCTAATTTCACGTGCTCCTAGGGTCCCGCATGCAGAGGTTCCACACCCGGCACTTCAGACCAGATTTCCTAGTGCAGAATGGCTGGGTCGACACCTCAGCTCCTGGGGCCCAGTGCAGACTCCGCGATATAGAGCCTGAGCTACAGCCAACCCGGCCCTCGAGAGCTCCGCCCCCTCCCTCCCACTGACTCTGACAGGATCTCTACACAGCAGCCCAGCCCACAGCCCACGGGGTAGTACATGCTCTCACCTCTCCATTCTCTAATCAAAATATAAAGTTTCCTTTGCTTGTGAACCAAACTCAGTCTCAATCTGTTGGCCCCAATGACACTGGGCAGGGGGACACTTGTTGGGGTCCACTCTGGAGGATCAGTAACAGAAATTGAGACTATTGTAACCTCAATGAACAGATGTGTGAGCCAAAGTGTAGTTAACATAGAACAGTGCATAAGGCTCGGGTAAAATAAGATGTTTCTAACACTTCCATTGGATATTTCCATCACTTTATTATAAGCAAGTTCAGTGAAAAGGTTTGTCTTATTTGTCAGCTCAATATTAGAGAAATGAAGTGATTTCTTTCCAAGGATGTACATCTAATAATCTTGGTTAAACCTTCAATCTTGTTTTAAATGCTTTTCCATTGAAAATGATACCTCTCTTTCAGCTCCCCCATTTCTGAGAAGTATAAAATCTTATAATTTATTATTACCAAAGGGGAAAGGTGGGAGGAGGGATAAATTAACAGTTTGGGATTAACACATACACACTGCTATGTATAAAATAGATCATCAACAAGGAACTACTGTATAGCACAGGGAACTACACTCAACATTTTGCAATAACCTATAAGGGGAAATAATCTGAAAAAGAATAGATATTTTTATTGACATCATCTATCAATGACAGTTAAAGTGTAACCTAAGGGAAGCTGGTGGTGAGTGCTTCTGACCCTGAAGACTTCAATCATCTAAAGTTTGGACTCTGCCTACTTCCCAAGGCCCTTAATGAACATATGTGTAGCCGTAGCTTAAAAAATTCCCCAGTTTGGGTTTCGGGGAGACACTGATTTTGAAAAAGCCCTGGTGTTCTCCTTACATGAATGGGACTCTTCCTACTGCTAAAACATGTCTGTCACACCCAGAGGATGGTATACCGTCTGATCGGGAAGAGTTTGGAAAAGGCATCTCATCTCCTCATCTCCTGGTGCTCGGGTTCACCCCTCCAGCGTCTTTACTAACAGTCTCCCCACTTGGAGATGTCAGCACTGTCAACATCCTGTTGCGTACAGTTTGGAATTTGTCCAGAGGATGAAGCGGAAGGATGAGGAACAATGAGAGACAAGTCCTACGTGTTCAGACAGGCACATGTCACTCTAATTTCCAATCAGGAAGACGAATTGACCAAAGGCTAGGGTTGCCCATGGAAACAGTATAGGGCTTGAGGAAATCCCACTGCTTTGTGGCCAGTTCCCATAAACACAAGTTGAACAATAGAACTCAGGGGCAGTAAAATTCACAAAACTGCAGAGTTGAAAATATCCATCACTGAAAAATGTCTTGAGGAAAGTCAGAGAAAAGGACTTGTAAGCAAGGGAGAATGGCAGGAAAGGGATTTGAGGAGGTAGAAAGGACTCGCCATTAAGCACAAGAAAAGGAGCTGAACATTGCCAACATTGCAGTTGGCCAAAAAGGGTGTATGCGTTTTTTTGTGTATATATTCAAGAAAAGAGCGTACACCTTTTTAGCCAACCAAACAGGTGGGCACTGGAAGTCAATACTACAAAAGACATCACTTCGCATCAGTCAGAAGAGCCATCCTCATAAAGCGTAAACAACAGAAATGCAGGACAGGGCAAGGAGAAGAGGGAGCCCTGTGAGACTTATAGTGGAAATGTATATTGCCAATGGCCATTCTGGAGAAGTGTATTGTGTTTACTAAAGCATCTAAACAATGAGCTACAGAACATAGGGCACTTGCACCCATGGGCGTATATCTTGGGAAAAACAAAAATCGAGAGGACACAGGCACCCCAATGTTTACCCCCTCTCTGTTTAAAAGATCCTCGACTAGGATATAACTTAAATGTCTCTGGAGGGAAAAAATGGATAGAGATGTGGTACTTAGGTAGAGTGGAATATTATTCAGCCTGGAAATCAATGAAATATGGCCAGCTGTAACAACTCCGGAGGAGTTACGTATGATCATTCTAAGTGACAGAATTCAAAAAGAAGAAGACACATATCATAAGATATCACTTAAAGGTGGAATCCAAAATGGCTACACATGAAATAAATTACAAAACAAAAACATAGTCAAATATGTAGAAAACACGCATAAGGCTGCTAAACGGGAAAGGTGGGGAGGGGTGAGGCATCATCCAGGAGGTTGAAATTAGCAAAGATACCATTCCAAATACCAAACTGATAATCAACAAGGCCTACACGGTAGCTAAAAGAACTGCACTCAGCACACTCAAGTCACCGGAAAAGAATATATACGACTGGTAAGAATCTGAAAAAGAATTTATTGATGTCTCTCTGTACGTGAATCAAGTGGATGTACAGCAGCAAGAAACAGAGCTTTGAAAATCAGCTGTAACCAATATAGTAATAAATTGAAAAAAATAAACGACAGAGAGACAGAGAAAACCTCTTACAACTTTTCCTCAGGGACGGTGATGCAACATGGATTGAACACATCTAGACCCACAGCAGGATGAGACATAAGGCTGGAAACTGTTTGCGCTAAGAGAAATGTGAGGTTGGGTGAGGAAATGCACACCCTTTAAAGTAATACTACCTGGTACCCATTCAATGGGTCCCAAATCTGCAGGTTCAAGGGATCTTCCTACAGCTAAAACATGCATGGAAAACCCAGAGGACTGTACACCATGTGATCGGGAGATGTGTCTAAAATGCACCTCATTTATCCTCTCCTGGTGCTCCTGTTCACCATTCCAGCCACGTTACTTAGAAGCTCCCCACTTGGAGAATCAGCACATTTAAACTTCTGTTTCACACATTTTGCAAATTGTGAGGAGGATGAACGGGAAGAGGGGGAACCAATGAGAGAAGAGTTGTAGGGGTTTGGACGGGCACATATCACTCTAATTTCCCATTAAGAATAAGAATTAAAAAAAGGCTCAGCCTGCCTCGCCGGAGCCAAAATAGGGCCTGAAGCAATCCTGCAGGTTTGAGGCCAGCTCACAAAAGAGCAACTTAAAACATGGAGCTCAGGGTCACTGCAATTCACAAACCTGCAGAGTTATAAATGAAAACTAACGTCCAAAAATATGTTGAGGTAAGGCAAAGAAGAGGATCTGAATGCAAGACAGAATTGCAAGAAACAGATTTCAAGAGATAGATTGGACTCGTCTTTAACGCACATGAAAAGCGGCAGAATTTCGACAATGATGCAGTTGGCCCAAAAGGGCGTATGCGATTTTTCCTGATTATATCCAGGAAAAAACGCATACGCACTTTATGGGCAACGAAGCAAGCAAGCAATGCAAATGTGCACAACAAAGAAGTCTCATTTCCCACCGGTCAAAAGGGCCATCCTAAAAAATTGTAAAAACCAGAAATGCAGGACAGGCCATGGAGAACAGGGAGCCTTTATACGCTGATGGGCAGTGTGTGAACTGCCGAGAGCCACTCTGGAGAAGTGTATGGTGGTTCCTAAATCATCTAAAAACAGAGCTACAGAGCATAGGACACTTCCAATCATGGGAGTATATCTAGGGAAGTCTAAAAATCAACAAGACACAAGCACACCACAGTTTAGGGCTACTCTGTTTACAAGAACCTCAACTTCAGTACACCTTAAATATCCCAGGAAAGAGAACAATGGATAAAGAAGATGTGGTACTTATGTACAATGGAATATCTCTTCACCATGAAATCAATGTAATAAGGCTAGTAGAAGGATAAAGAGTGGATTTAGGTCCGATAATACTACTTGAAATAAGTCAAACAGAAAAAGAAACATATCATAAGATATCACTTATAGAGGGAGGGTAAATATGGCTGCACAAGAAATGAATTACAGAACAGAACAGTGTCTCACATTTAGAAAACACACTTATGTCAGCTTAAGGGGAAAGGAGAGGTGGGGTGATGCATAAAACCAGAGTTTGAAATTAGCACAGATACCGTTCAAGAAACCAAATAGGTATTAGACAAGATCTACACCTTGCTCAATGAACTGGCCTCAACACACCCTATACACCGCAGAGAAATATATCTGAGTAATAAGAATCTTAAAACCCATGTATTGATATATCTCCATAAGGGAATCAAGTGTGTGCAGAGCGGCACAAACACAGCAGTGAAAATGAGCTAAACCCCATTATAGAAATAAATTTTAAAAACAAAACGCAGAAACAATGAAAGAGAGAAAAATTCTTACAAAATTCGCTCAGGGGCTGTGATGCAACCTGGATTGACCACATATAAACCCACAGCTGGATAAGACATAAGGCTGGACACTTGGGGCTGAGAGGATTGGTGAGCTTCGGTGAGCAACTGCCGAAAGTTTAATGCAATACTTCATGCTACTCATTCCAAGGGTCCCAACACTCCAGGTTGAAGGGAATCTTCCTACAGCTAAACCATGCTTGGGAAACCCAGCGACTGGTATACCATATGATCGGGAAAGGTTTCTAAAACACACCACATTTTTCCTCTCCTGGGGCTCCGGATCGACATTCCAGCCGCTTTACTAACAACATCCCCACATGGAGAGTCAATGCCTTTAAGTTCTGGTATCGCACAGTCTTCAGTTAGTGCGGAGGATGAATGGGAATAGGGGGAACCAGTGAGAAACTAGCTGTAGCGGTTTCAATGGGCACATGTCACTCTAATTTCACATCAGTAAGAAGAATGAAGCAAAGGCACAGCAAGGTGTCCCAGAAGAAGAATAGGGCTTCAAGGAATCCTGTGGTTATGGGGCAAGATCACAAAACTAAGAGCTGAAAAATGGAGCTAAGGGCCACTGCAATTCAAAAACCTGACTTGCCCAAAAAGGCCGTATGTGTTTTTTCCTGAATATATTCAGGAAAAAACGCATACGCCCTTTTTGGCCAACCAAGCAAGCTTGCAAAGGAAATCTGCACTACAATGAAGTCTGAATTCCCCCTGGTCAAAAGGGCCATCTGAAAAAAGTGTAAAATCCATAAAGGCATGACAGGCCATGGAGAACTGGGAGCCATCTTATGCTGATGGGCAGGATGTAAATTGCCAACAGCCACTCTGGAGAAGTGTTTGGTGTTTCCTGAAACATCTAAAAAACAAAGCAACAGAGCCTAGGGCACTTCCACTTATGGTACTATAGTTTAGGGCAATTAAAATCAAAAAGACACAGCCACCCCAAAGTTTGGGATGGCTCTGTTTACAAGAACCTCATATACGGTACAAGTTCAATATCGCAGAAAGTGAAAAATGGATAAAGAAGTTGTGGTACTTACGTACAATGCAATATCACTCAGCAATGAAATCTATGTCATCAGGCCCGTAGCAGCATAATGAGTGGACTAAGTACGATGAATCTAACTGAAATAAGTCACACAGAAAAAGAAACATCATAAGGTATCACTAATACACGGAATGTAAACTTGGCTACACAGGAACTGAATTCCAAAACAGAACAGGGTCTCAAATTTAGAAAACCAACTTATGCTTGCTTAAGGGGAAAGGTGAGTTGGGGTGCTGCATAAAACCAGAGATTGAAATGAGCACAGATAAAGTTCCTTAAGCCAAATATGGAATAGACAAGAGCTACTCCTTGCTCAACGAAATGGACTCAACACCCCATATTAAATGCCTAAGAGTGTACCTGACTAGGAAGTATCTTAAAACCTATGGATTGCTATGTCTCTGAAAGAGAATCAAGTGTGTGTACAGGGGCATAAACGCAGCAGTGATAGGATTGGAGAGGTTCGGTGAGCAAATGAAGACCCTTTGAAGTCATATTGCATGGTACCCATTCCACGGGTCTCAACTCTCCAGGTTTAAGGTATTCTTCCTTCAGCTAAAACATGCATGTGGAACCCAGAGTATGATCAACCGTGTGATCGGGAGACGTGTTCCAATATGTGTCAGTTTTCGTCCCCTGGTACTCGGGTGCAACATTCCAGACGCTTTACTAACACTCTCCCGACTTGGAGAGTCAGTGCCTTTAACCTCCTGTTTGGCCCAGTTTGCAATTTCTGCGGAAGATGAACAGGAATAGGGAGAACCAATGACAGACTAGCTGGAGGTGTCTGGACGGGCAAATTTAACTCTCATTTCCCACCAGGAAGAGGAATTAACCAAAGGCTCAGTGTGCCGTGCCGGAACCAGATTAGGGCCTGAAGCCATCCTGCGGTGTTGCGGCCAGCTCACGAGAAAGCGAGTTGAAGAAAGGAGCTCAGGGGCACTGTAATTCACAAACCTGCAGAGTTATAAATGACAGCTATCGTCCAAAAATATACTGAAGTAAGGCTGCCAAGAGGACTTGAAAGCGGGGCAGAATTGCAGGAAACCGATTTCAGGAGGTAGACTGGAATTGCATTGAAAGCATAGGAAAAGAGGCAGAACGTCCACAATGATGCACTTGGCCAAAAAGGGCGTATGCGTTTTTTCCTGAATATATTCAAGAAAAAACGCATACGCCCTTTTTGGCCAACCAGGCAAGCTTGCAAAGGAAATCTGCACTACAATGAAGTCTCACTTCCCCCCGGTCAAAAGGGCCATCTGAAAAAAGTGTAAAATCCAGAAAGGCAGGACAGGTCATGGAGAACTGGGAGCCTTGTTATGCTGATGGGCGGGATGTCAATTGCCAACAGCCACTCGGGAGAAGTGTATGCTGTTTCCTGAAACATCTAAAAAACAAAGCAACAGAGCCTAGGGCACTTCCACTTATGGTCCTATAGCTTAGGGAAATTAAAATCAAAAGACACAGCCACCCCAAACGTTGGGACGGCTCTGTTTACAAGAACCTGGTTTACGGTACAAGTTCAATATCGCAGAAAGTGAAAAATGGATAAAGAAGTTGTGGTACTTACGTACAATGCAATATCACTCAGCAATGAAATCTATGTCATCAGGCCCGTAGCAGCATAATGAGTGGATTCAGGTACGATGATTCTAACTGAAATAAGTCACACAGAAAAAGAAACATCATAAGATATCACTAATACACGGAATGTAAACTTGGCTACACAGGAACTGAATTACAAAACAGAACAGGGTCTCAAATTTAGAAACCCAACTTATGCTTGCTTAAGGGGAAAGGTGAGTTGGGGTGCTGCATAAAACCAGAGATTGAAATGAGCACAGATAAAGTTCCTTAAGCCAAATATGGAATAGACAAGAGCTACTCCTTGCTCAACGAAATGGACTCAACACCCCATATTAAATGCCTAAGAGTGTACCTGACTAGGAAGTATCTTAAAACCTATGGATTGCTATGTCTCTGAAAGAGAATCAAGTGTGTGTACAGGGGCATAAACGCAGCAGTGATAGGATTGGAGAGGTTCGGTGAGCAAATGAAGACCCTTTGAAGTCATATTGCATGGTACCCATTCCACGGGTCTCAACTCTCCAGGTTTAAGGTATTCTTCCTTCAGCTAAAACATGCATGTGGAACCCAGAGTATGATCAACCGTGTGATCGGGAGACGTGTTCCAATATGTCTCAGTTTTCGTCCCCTGGTACTCGGGTGCAACATTCCAGACGCTTTACTAACACTCTCCCGACTTGGAGAGTCAGTGCCTTTAACCTCCTGTTTGGCCCAGTTTGCAATTTCTGCGGAAGATGAACAGGAATAGGGAGAACCAATGACAGACTAGCTGGAGGTGTGTGGACGGGCAAATTTAACTCTCATTTCCCACCAGGAAGAGGAATTAACCAAAGGCTCAGCGTGCCGTGCCGGAACCAGATTAGGGCCTGAAGCCATCCTGCGGTGTTGCGGCCAGCTCACGAGAAAGCGAGTTGAAGAAAGGAGCTCAGGGGCACTGTAATTCACAAACCTGCAGAGTTATAAATGACAGCTATCGTCCAAAAATATACTGAAGTAAGGCTGCCAAGAGGACTTGAAAGCGGGGCAGAATTGCAGGAAACCGATTTCAGGAGGTAGACTGGAATTGCATTGAAAGCATAGGAAAAGAGGCAGAACGTCCACAATGATGCACTTGGCCAAAAAGGGCGTATGCGTTTTTTCCTGAATATATTCAGGAAAAAACGCATACGCCCTTTTTGGCCAACCAAGCAAGCTTGCAAAGGAAATCTGCACTACAATGAAGTCTCACTTCCCCCCGGTCAAAAGGGCCATCTGAAAAAAGTGTAAAATCCAGAAAGGCAGGACAGGCCATGGAGAACTGGGAGCCTTGTTATGCTGATGGGCGGGATGTAAATTGCCAACAGCCACTCGGGAGAAGTGTATGGTGTTTCCTGAAACATCTAAAAAACAAAGCAACAGAGCCTAGGGCACTTCCACTTATGGTCCTATAGCTTAGGGAAATTAAAATCAAAAAGACACAGCCACCCAAAATGTTGGGACGGCTCTGTTTACAAGAACCTGGTTTACGGTACAAGTTCAATATCGCAGAAAGTGAAAAATGGATAAAGAATTTGTGGTACTTACGTACAATGCAATATCACTCAGCAATGAAATCTATGTCATCAGGCCCGTAGCAGCATAATGAGTGGATTCAGGTACGATGATTCTAACTGAAATAAGTCACACAGAAAAAGAAACATCATAAGATATCACTAATACACGGAATGTAAACTTGGCTACACAAGAACTGAATTACAAAACAGAACAGGGTCTCAAATTTAGAAACCCAACTTATGCTTGCTTAAGGGGAAAGGTGAGTTGGGGTGCTGCATAAAACCAGAGATTGAAATGAGCACAGATAAAGTTCCTTAAGCCAAATATGGAATAGACAAGAGCTACTCCTTGCTCAACGAAATGGATTCAACACCCCATATTAAACACCTAAGAGTATACCTGACTAGTAAGAATCTTAAAACCTATGGATTGCTATGTCTCCGAAAGAGAATCAAGCGTGTGTGCAGGGGCATAATCGCAGCAGTGATAGGATTGGAGAGGTTCGGTGAGCAAATGAAGACCCTTTGAAGTCATATTGCATGGTACCCATTCCACGGGTCTCAACTCTCCAGGTTTAAGGTATTCTTCCTTCAGCTAAAACATGCATGTGGAACCCAGAGTATGATCAACCATGTGATCGGGAGACGTGTTCCAATATGTCTCAGTTTTCGTCCCCTGGTACTCGGGTGCAACATTCCAGACGCTTTACTAACACTCTCCCGACTTGGAGAGTCAGTGCCTTTAACCTCCTGTTTGGCCCAGTTTGCAATTTCTGCGGAAGATGAACAGGAATAGGGAGAACCAATGACAGACTAGATGCAGGTGTCTGGATGGGCAAATTAAATCTCATTTCGCACCAGGAAGAGGAATTAACCAAAGGCTCAGCGTGCCGTGCCGGACCCAGATTAGGGCCTGAAGCAATCCTGTGGTGTTGCGGCCAGCTCACGAGAAAGCGAGTTGAAGAAAGGAGCTCAGGGGCACTGTAATTCACAAACCTGCAGAGTTATAAATGACAGCTATCGTCCAAAAATATACTGAAGTAAGGCTGCCAAGAGGACTTGAAAGCGGGGCAGAATTGCAGGAAACCGATTTCAGGAGGTAGACTGGAATTGCATTTAAAGCATAGGAAAAGAGGCAGAACGTCCACAATGATGCACTTGGCCAAAAAGTGTGTATACGTTTTTTCCTGAATATATTCAGGAAAAAACGCATACGCCCTTTTTGGCCAACCAAGCAAGCTTGCAAAGGAAATCTGCACTACAATGAACTCTCACTTCCCCCGTGTCAAAAGGGCCATCTGAAAAAGGTGTAAAATCCAGAAAGGCAGGACAGGCCATGGAGAACTGGGAGCCTTGTTATGCTGATGGCCGGGATGTAAATTGCCAACAGCCACTCGGGAGAAGTGTATAATGTTTCCTGAAAAATCTAAAAAACAAAGCAACAGAGCCTAGGGCACTTCCACTTATGGTCCTATAGCTTAGGGAAATTAAAATCAAAAAGACACAGCCACCCCAAAGGTTGGGATGGCTCTGTTTACAACAAACTGGTTTACAGTACAAGTTCAATATCGCAGAAAGTGAAAAATGGATAAAGAAGTTGTGGTACTTACGTACAATGAAATATCACACAGCAATGAAATCTATGTCATCAGGCCCGTAGCACCATAATGAGTGGATTCAGGTATGATGATTCTAACTGAAATAAGTCACACAAAAAAGAAACATCATAAGATATCACTAATACACGGAATGTAAACTTGGCTACACAGGAACTGAATTACAAAACAGAACAGGGTCTCAAATTGAGAAACCCAACTTATGCTTGCTTAAGGGGAAAGGTGAGTTGGGGTGCTGCATAAAACCAGAGATTGAAATGAGCATATATAAAGTTCCTTAAGCCAAATATAGAATAGACAAGAGCTACTCCTTGCTCAACGAAATGGACTCAACACCCCATATTAAACGCCTAAGAATGTACCTGACTAGGAAGTATCTTAAAACCTATGGATTGCTATGTCTCCGAAAGAGAATCAAGCGTGTGTACAGGGGCATAAACGCAGCAGTGATAGGACTGGAGAGGTTCGGTGAGCAAATGAAGACCCTTTGAAGTCATATTGCATGGTACCCATTCCACGGGTCTCAACTCTCCAGGTTTAAGGTATTCTTCCTTCAGCTAAAACATGCATGTGGAACCCAGAGTATGATCAACCGTGTGATCGGGAGACGTGTTCCAATATGTGTCAGTTTTCGTCCCCTGGTACTCGGGTGCAACATTCCAGACGCTTTACTAACACTCTCCCGACTTGGAGAGTCAGTGCCTTTAACCTCCTGTTTGGCCCAGTTTGCAATTTCTGCAGAAGATGAACAGGAATTGGGAGAACCAATGACAGACCAGATGGAGGTGTCTGGACGGGCAAATTTAACTCTCATTTCCCACCAGGAAGAGGAATTAACCAAAGGCTCAGCGTGCCGTGCCGGAACCAGATTAGGGCCTGAAGCCATCCTGCGGTGTTGCGGCCAGCTCACGAGAAAGCGAGTTGAAGAAAGGAGCTCAGGGGCACTGTAATTCACAAACCTGCAGAGTTATAAATGACAGCTATCGTCCAAAAATATACTGAAGTAAGGCTGCCAAGAGGACTTGAAAGCGGGGCAGAATTGCAGGAAACCGATTTCAGGAGGTAGACTGGAATTGCATTTAAAGCATAGGAAAAGAGGCAGAACGTCCACAATGATGCACTTGGCCAAAAAGGGGGTATGCGTTTTTTCCTGAATATATTCAGGAAAAAACGCATACGCCCTTTTTGGCCAACCAAGCAAGCTTGCAAAGGAAATCTGCACTACAATGAAGTCTCACTTCTCCCCGGTCAAAAGGGCCATCTGAAAAAAGTGTAAAATCCAGAAAGGCAGGACAGGCCATGGAGAACTGGGAGCCTTGTTATGCTGATGGCCGGGATGTAAATTGCCAACAACCACTCGGGAGAAGTGTATGGTGTTTCCTGAAACATCTAAAAAACAAAGCAACAGAGCCTAGGGCACTTCCACTTATGGTCCTATAGCTTAGGGAAATTAAAATCAAAAGACACAGCCACCCCAAAGGTTGGGACGGCTCTGTTTACAAGAACCTGGTTTATGGTACAAGTTCTATATCGCAGAAAGTGAAAAATGGATAAAGAAGTTGTGGTACTTACGTACAATGCAGTATCACTCAGCAATGAAATCTATGTCATCAGGCACGTAGCAGCATAATGAGTGGATTCAGGTATGATGATTCTAACTGAAATAAGTCACACAGGAAAAGAAACATCATAAGATATCACTAATACACGGAATGTAACCTTGGCTACACAGGAACTGAATTACAAAACAGAACAGGGTCTCAAATTTAGAAACCCAACTTATGCTTGCTTAAGGGGAAAGGTGAGTTGGGGTGCTGCATAAAACCAGAGATTGAAATGAGCACAGATAAAGTTCCTTAAGCCAAATATGGAATAGACAAGAGCTACTCCTTGCTCAACGAAATGGACTCAACACCCCATATTAAACACCTAAGAATATACCTGACTAGGAAGTATCTTAAAACCTATGGATTGCTATGTCTCCGAAAGAGAATCAAGCGTGTGTACAGGGGCATAAACGCAGCAGTGATAGGATTGGAGAAGTTCGGTGAGCAAATGAAGACCCTTTGAAGTCATATTGCATGGTACCCATTCCACGGATCTCAACTCTCCAGGTTTAAGGCATTGTTCCTTCAGCTAAAACATGCATGTGGAACCCAGAGTATGATCAACCGTGTGATCGGGAGACGTGTTCCAATATGTGTCAGTTTTCGTCCCCTGGTACTCGGGTGCAACATTCCAGACGCTTTACTAACACTCTCCCGACTTGGAGAGTCAGTGCCTTTAACCTCCTGTTTGGCCCAGTTTGCAATTTCTGCGGAAGATGAACAGGAATAGGGAGAACCAATGAGAGACTAGATGGAGGTGTCTGGACGGGCAAATTTAACTCTCATTTCCCACCAGGAAGAGGAATTAACCAAAGGCTCAGCGTGCCGTGCCGGAACCAGATTAGGGCCTGAAGCCATCCTGCGGTGTTGCGGCCAGCTCACGAGAAAGCGAGTTGAAGAAAGGAGCTCAGGGGCACTGTAATTCACAAACCTGCAGAGTTATAAATGACAGCTATCGTCCAAAAATATACTGAAGTAAGGCTGCCAAGAGGACTTGAAAGCGGGGCAGAATTGCAGGAAACCGATTTCAGGAGGTAGACTGGAATTGCATTTAAAGCATAGGAAAAGAGGCAGAACGTCCACAATGATGCACTTGGCCAAAAAGGGGGTATGCGTTTTTTCCTGAATATATTCAGGAAAAAACGCATACGCCCTTTTTGGCCAACCAAGCAAGCTTGCAAAGGAAATCTGCACTACAATGAAGTTTCACTTCTCCCCGGTCAAAAGGGCCATCTGAAAAAAGTGTAAAATCCAGAAAGGCAGGACAGGCCATGGAGAACTGGGAGCCTTGTTATGCTGATGGCCGGGATGTAAATTGCCAACAACCACTCGGGAGAAGTGTATGGTGTTTCCTGAAACATCTAAAAAACAAAGCAACAGAGCCTAGGGCACTTCCACTTATGGTCCTATAGCTTAGGGAAATTAAAATCAAAAGACACAGCCACCCCAAAGGTTGGGACGGCTCTGTTTACAAGAACCTGGTTTATGGTACAAGTTCTATATCGCAGAAAGTGAAAAATGGATAAAGAAGTTGTGGTACTTACGTACAATGCAGTATCACTCAGCAATGAAATCTATGTCATCAGGCACGTAGCAGCATAATGAGTGGATTCAGGTATGATGATTCTAACTGAAATAAGTCACACAGGAAAAGAAACATCATAAGATATCACTAATGCACGGAATGTAAACTTGGCTACATAGGAACTGAATTACAAAACAGAACAGGGTCTCAAATTTAGAAACCCAACTTATGCTTGCTTAAGGGGAAAGGTGAGTTGGGGTGCTGCATAAAACCAGAGATTGAAATGAGCACAGATAAAGTTCCTTAAGCCAAATATGGAATAGACAAGAGCTACTCCTTGCTCAACGAAATGGACTCAACACCCCATATTAAACACCTAAGAATATACCTGACTAGGAAGTATCTTCAAACCTATGGATTGCTATGTCTCCGAAAGAGAATCAAGCGTGTGTACAGGGGCATAAACGCAGCAGTGATAGGATTGGAGAAGTTCGGTGAGCAAATGAAGACCCTTTGAAGTCATATTGCATGGTACCCATTCCACGGATCTCAACTCTCCAGGTTTAAGGCATTGTTCCTTCAGCTAAAACATGCATGTGGAACCCAGAGTATGATCAACCGTGTGATCGGGAGACGTGTTCCAATATGTGTCAGTTTTCGTCCCCTGGTACTCGGGTGCAACATTCCAGACGCTTTACTAACACTCTCCCGACTTGGAGAGTCAGTGCCTTTAACCTCCTGTTTGGCCCAGTTTGCAATTTCTGCGGAAGATGAACAGGAATAGGGAGAACCAATGAGAGACTAGATGGAGGTGTCTGGACGGGCAAATTTAACTCTCATTTCCCACCAGGAAGAGGAATTAACCAAAGGCTCAGCGTGCCGTGCCGGAACCAGATTAGGGCCTGAAGCCATCCTGCGGTGTTGCGGCCAGCTCACGAGAAAGCGAGTTGAAGAAAGGAGCTCAGGGGCACTGTAATTCACAAACCTGCAGAGTTATAAATGACAGCTATCGTCCAAAAATATACTGAAGTAAGGCTGCCAAGAGGACTTGAAAGCGGGGCAGAATTGCAGGAAACCGATTTCAGGAGGTAGACTGGGATTGCATTTAAAGCATAGGAAAAGAGGCAGAACGTCCACAATGATGCACTTGGCCAAAAAGGGCGTATGCGTTTTTTCCTGAATATATTCAGGAAAAAACGCATACGCCCTTTTTGGCCAACCAAGCAAGCTTGCAAAGGAAATCTGCACTACAATGAAGTCTCACTTCCCCCCGGTCAAAAGGGCCATCTGAAAAAAGTGTAAAATCCAGAAAGGCAGGACAGGCCATGGAGAACTGGGAGCCTTGTTATGCTGATGGCCGGGATGTAAATTGCCAACAGCCACTCGGGAGAAGTGTATGGTGTTTCCTGAAACATCTAAAAAACAAAGCAACAGAGCCTAGGGCACTTCCACTTATGGTCCTATAGCTTAGGGAAATTAAAATCAAAAAGACACAGCCACCCCAAAGGTTGGGACGGCTCTGTTTACAAGAACCTGGTTTATGGTACAAGTTCTATATCGCAGAAAGTTAAAAATGGATAAAGAAGTTGTGGTACTTACGTACAATGCAGTATCACTCAGCAATGAAATCTATGTCATCAGGCCCGTAGCAGCATAATGAGTGGATTCAGGTATGATGATTCTAACTGAAATAAGTCACACAGGAAAAGAAACATCATAAGATATCACTAATGCACGGAATGTAAACTTGGCTACATAGGAACTGAATTACAAAACAGAACAGGGTCTCAAATTTAGAAACCCAACTTATGCTTGCTTAAGGGGAAAGGTGAGTTGGGGTGCTGCATAAAACCAGAGATTGAAATGAGCACAGATAAAGTTCCTTAAGCCAAATATGGAATAGACAAGAGCTACTCCTTGCTCAACGAAATGGACTCAACACCCCATATTAAACACCTAAGAATATACCTGACTAGGAAGTATCTTCAAACCTATGGATTGCTATGTCTCCGAAAGAGAATCAAGCGTGTGTACAGGGGCATAAACGCAGCAGTGATAGGATTGGAGAAGTTCGGTGAGCAAATGAAGACCCTTTGAAGTCATATTGCATGGTACCCATTCCACGGATCTCAACTCTCCAGGTTTAAGGCATTGTTCCTTCAGCTAAAACATGCATGTGGAACCCAGAGTATGATCAACCGTGTGATCGGGAGACGTGTTCCAATATGTGTCAGTTTTCGTCCCCTGGTACTCGGGTGCAACATTCCAGACGCTTTACTAACACTCTCCCGACTTGGAGAGTCAGTGCCTTTAACCTCCTGTTTGGCCCAGTTTGCAATTTCTGCGGAAGATGAACAGGAATAGGGAGAACCAATGAGAGACTAGCTGGAGGTGTCTGGACGGGCAAATTTAACTCTCATTTCCCACCAGGAAGAGGAATTAACCAAAGGCTCAGCGTGCCGTGCCGGAACCAGATTGGGGCCTGAAGCCATCCTGCGGTGTTGCGGCCAGCTCACGAGAAAGCGAGTTGAAGAAAGGAGCTCAGGGGCACTGTAATTCACAAACCTGCAGAGTTATAAATGACAGCTATCGTCCAAAAATATACTGAAGTAAGGCTGCCAAGAGGACTTGAAAGTGGGGCAGAATTGCAGGAAACCGATTTCAGGAGGTAGACTGGAATTGCATTGAAAGCATAGGAAAAGAGGCAGAACGTCCACAATGATGCACTTGGCCAAAAAGGGCGTATGCGTTTTTTCCTGAATATATTCAGGAAAAAACGCATACGCCCTTTTTGGCCAACCAAGCAAGCTTGCAAAGGAAATCTGCACTACAATGAAGTCTCACTTCCCCCCGGTCAAAAGGGCCATCTGAAAAAAGTGTAAAATCCAGAAAGGCAGGACAGGCCATGGAGAACTGGGAGCCTTGTTATGCTGATGGGCGGGATGTAAATTGCCAACAGCCACTCGGGAGAAGTGTATGGTGTTTCCTGAAACATCTAAAAAACAAAGCAACAGAGCCTAGGGCACTTCCACTTATGGTCCTATAGCTTAGGGAAATTAAAATCAAAAAGACACAGCCACCCCAAAGTTTGGGACGGCTCTGTTTACAACAACCTGGTTTACGGTACAAGTTCAATATCGCAGAAAGTGAAAAATGGATAAAGAAGTTGTGGTACTTACGTACAATGCAGTATCACTCAGCAATGAAATCTATGTCATCAGGCCCGTAGCAGCATAATGAGTGGATTCAGTTATGATGATTCTAACTGAAATAAGTCACACAGAAAAAGAAACATCATAAGATATCACTAATACACGGAATGTAAACTTGGCTACACAGGAACTGAATTACAAAACAGAACAGGGTCTCAAATTTAGAAAACCAACATATGCTTCCTTAAGGGGAAAGGTGAGTTGGGGTGTTGCATAAAACCAGAGATTGAAATGAGCACAGATAAAGTTCCTTAAGCCAAATATGGAATAGACAAGAGCTACTCCTTGCTCAACGAAATGGACTCAACACCCCATATTAAATGCCTAAGAGTGTACCTGACTAGGAAGTATCTTAAAACCTATGGATTGCTATGTCTCTGAAAGAGAATCAAGTGTGTGTACAGGGGCATAAACGCAGCAGTGATAGGATTGGAGAGGTTCGGTGAGCAAATGAAGACCCTTTGAAGTCATATTGCATGGTACCCATTCCACGGGTCTCAACTCTCCAGGTTTAAGGTATTCTTCCTTCAGCTAAAACATGCATGTGGAACCCAGAGTATGATCAACCGTGTGATCGGGAGACGTGTTCAAGTATGTGTCAGTTTTCGTCCCCTGGTACTCGGGTGCAACATTCCAGACGCTTTACTAACACTCTCCCGACTTGGAGAGTCAGTGCCTTTAACCTCCTGTTTGGCCCAGTTTGCAAATTCTGAGGCAGATGTACAGGAATAGGGAGAACCAGTGACAGACTAGCTGGAGGTGTCTGGACGGGCAAATTTAACTCTCATTTCCCACCAGGTAGAGGAATTAAACAAAGGCTTAGCATGCCGTGCCGGGACCAGATTAGGTCCTGAAGCAATCCTGCGGTGTTGCGGCCAGCTCACGAGAAAGCGAGTTGAAGAAAGGAGCTCAGGGGCACTGTAATTCACAAACCTGCAGAGTTATAAATGACAGCTATCGTCCAAAAATATACTGAAGTAAGGCTGCCAAGAGGACTTGAAAGTGGGGCAGAATTGCAGGAAACCGATTTCAGGAGGTAGACTGGAATTGCATTGAAAGCATAGGAAAAGAGGCAGAACGTCCACAATGATGCACTTGGCCAAAAAGGGCATTGCGTTTTTTCCTGAATATATTCAGGAAAAAACGCATACGCCCTTTTTGGCCAACCAAGCAAGCTTGCAAAGGAAATCTGCACTACAATGAAGTCTCACTTCCCCCCGGTCAAAAGGGCCATCTGAAAAAAGTGTAAAATCCAGAAAGGCAGGACAGGCCATGGAGAACTGGGAGCCTTGTTATGCTGATGGGCGGGATGTAAATTGCCAACAGCCACTCGGGAGAAGTGTATGGTGTTTCCTGAAACATCTAAAAAACAAAGCAACAGAGCCTAGGGCACTTCCACTTATGGTCCTATAGCTTAGGGAAATTAAAATAAAAAGACACAGCCACCCCAAAAGTTGGGACGGCTCTGTTTACAAGAACCTGGTTTACGGTACAAGTTCAATATCGCAGAAAGTGAAAAATGGATAAAGAAGTTGTGGTACTTACGTACAATGCAATATCACTCAGCAAGGAAATCTATGTCATCAGGCCCGTAGCAGCATAATGAGTGGATTCAGGTATGATGATTCTAACTGAAATAAGTCTCACAGAAAAAGAAACATCATAAGATATCACTAATACACGGAATGTAAACTTGGCTACATAGGAACTGAATTACAAAACAGAACAGGGTCTCAAATTTAGAAAACCAACTTATGCTTACTTAAGGGGAAAGGTGAGTTGGGGTGTTGCATAAAACCAGAGATTGAAATGAGCACAGATAAAGTTCCTTAAGCCAAATATGAAATAGACAAGAGCTACTCCTTGCTCAACGAAATGGACTCAACACCCCATATTAAACGCCTAAGAATGTACCTGACTAGGAAGTATCTTAAAACCTATGGACTGCTATGTCTCTGAAAGAGAATCAAGCATGTGTACAGGGGCATAAACGCAGCAGTGATAGGATTGGAGAGGTTCGGTGAGCAAATGAAGACCCTTTGAAGTCATATTGCATGGTACCCATTCCACGGGTCTCAACTCTCCAGGTTTAAGGTATTCTTCCTTCAGCTAAAACATGCATGTGGAACCCAGAGTATGATCAACCGTGTGATCGGGAGACGTGTTCAAGTATGTGTCAGTTTTCGTCCCCTGGTACTCGGGTGCAACATTCCAGACGCTTTACTAACACTCTCCCGACTTGGAGAGTCAGTGCCTTTAACCTCCTGTTTGGCCCAGTTTGCAATTTCTGCGGAAGATGAACAGGAATAGGGAGAACCAGTGACAGACTAGCTGGAGGTGTCTGGACGGGCAAATTTAACTCTCATTTCCCACCAGGTAGAGGAATTAAACAAAGGCTTAGCATGCCGTGCCGGGACCAGATTAGGTCCTGAAGCAATCCTGCGGTGTTGCGGCCAGCTCACGAGAAAGCGAGTTGAAGAAAGGAGCTCAGGGGCACTGTAATTCACAAACCTGCAGAGTTATAAATGACAGCTATCGTCCAAAAATATACTGAAGTAAGGCTGCCAAGAGGACTTGAAAGTGGGGCAGAATTGCAGGAAACCGATTTCAGGAGGTAGACTGGAATTGCATTGAAAGCATAGGAAAAGAGGCAGAACGTCCACAATGATGCACTTGGCCAAAAAGGGCGTATGCGTTTTTTCCTGAATATATTCAGGAAAAAACGCATACGCCCTTTTTGGCCAACCAAGCAAGCTTGCAAAGGAAATCTGCACTACAATGAAGTCTCACTTCCCCCCGGTCAAAAGGGCCATCTGAAAAAAGTGTAAAATCCAGAAAGGCAGGACAGGCCATGGAGAACTGGGAGCCTTGTTATGCTGATGGGCGGGATGTAAATTGCCAACAGCCACTCGGGAGAAGTGTATGGTGTTTCCTGAAACATCTAAAAAACAAAGCAACAGAGCCTAGGGCACTTCCACTTATGGTCCTATAGCTTAGGGAAATTAAAATCAAAAAGACACAGCCACCCCAAAGTTTGGGATGGCTCTGTTTACAACAACCTGGTTTAAGGTACAAGTTCAATATCGCAGAAAGTGAAAAATGGATAAAGAAGTTGTGGTACTTACGTACAATGCAGTATCACTCAGCAATGAAATCTATGTCATCAGGCCCGTAGCAGCATAATGAGTGGATTCAGTTATGATGATTCTAACTGAAATAAGTCACACAGAAAAAGAAACATCATAAGATATCACTAATACACAGAATGTACACTTGGCTACACAGGAACTGAATTACAAAACAGAACAGGGTCTCAAATTTAGAAAACCAACTTATGCTTCCTTAAGGGGAAAGGTGAGATGGGGTGTTGCATAAAACCAGAGATTGAAATGAGCACAGATAAAGTTCCTTAAGCCAAATATGGAATAGACAAGAGCTACTCCTTGCTCAACGAAATGGACTCAACACCCCATATTAAACGCCTAAGAATGTACCTGAGTAGGAAGTATCTTAAAACCTATGGATTGCTATGTCTCCGAAAGAGAATCAAGCGTGTGTACAGGGGCATAAACGCAGCAGTGATAGGACTGGAGAGGTTCGGTGAGCAAATGAAGACCCTTTGAAGTCATATTGCATGGTACCCATTCCACGGGTCTCAACTCTCCAGGTTTAAGGTATTCTTCCTTCAGCTAAAACATGCATGTGGAACCCAGAGTATGATCAACCGTGTGATCGGGAGACGTGTTCCAATATGTGTCAGTTTTCGTCCCCTGGTACTCGGGTGCAACATTCCAGACGCTTTACTAACACTCTCCCGACTTGGAGAGTCAGTGCCTTTAACCTCCTGTTTGGCCCAGTTTGCAATTTCCGCGGAAGATGAACAGGAATAGGGAGAACCAATGACAGACTAGCTGGAGGTGTCTGGACGGGCAAATTTAACTCTCATTTCGCACCAGGAAGAGGAATTAACCAAAGGCTCAGCGTGCCGTGCCGGAACCAGATTAGGGCCTGAAGCAATCCTGCGGTGTTGCGGCCAGCTCACGAGAAAGCCAGTTGAAGAAAGGAGCTCAGGGGCACTGTAATTCACAAACCTGCAGAGTAATAAATGACAGCTATCGTCCAAAAATATACTGAAGTGAGGCTGCCAAGAGGACTTGAAAGCGGGGCAGAATTGCCGGAAACCGATTTCAGGAGGTAGACTGGAATTGCATTTAAAGCATAGGAAAAGAGGCAGAACGTCCACAATGATGCACTTGGCCAAAAAGGGCGTATGCGTTTTTTCCTGAATATATTCAGGAAAAAACGCATACGCCCTTTTTGGCCAACCAAGCAAGCTTGCAAAGGAAATCTGCACTACCATCAACTCTCACTTCCCCCCGGTCAAAAGGGCCATCTGAAAAAGTTGTAAAATCCAGAAAGGCAGGACAGGCCATGGAGAACTGGGAGCCTTGTTATGCTGATGGGCGGGATGTCAATTGCCAACAGCCATTCCAGAGAAGTGTATGGTGTTTCTGGAAACATCTAAAAAACAAAGCAACAGAGCCTAGGGCACTTCCACTTATGGTCCTGTAGCTTAGGGAAATTAAAATCAAAAGACACAGCCACCCCAAAGGTTGGGACGGCTCTGTTTACAAGAACCTGGTTTACGGTACAAGTTCAATATCGCAGAAAGTGAAAAATGGATAAAGAAGTTGTGGTACTTACGTACAATGCAGTATCACTCAGCAATGAAATCTATGTCATCAGGCCCGTAGCAGCATAATGAGTGGATTCAGGTATGATGATTCTAACTGAAATAAGTCACACAGAAAAAGAAACATCATAAGATATCACTAATACACGGAATTTAAACTTGGCTACACAGGAACTGAATTACAAAACAGAACAGGGTCTCAAATTTAGAAACCCAACTTATGCTTGCTTAAGGGGAAAGGTGAGTTGGGGTGCTGCATAAAACCAGAGATTGAAATGAGCACAGATAAAGTTCCTTAAGCCAAATATGGAATAGACAAGAGCTACTCCTTGCTCAACGAAATGGACTCAACACCCCATATTAATCGCCTAAGAATGTACCTGACTAGGAAGTATCTTAAAACCTATGGATTGCTATGTCTCCGAAAGAGAATCAAGCGTGTGTACAGGGGCATAAATGCAGCAGTGATAGGACTGGAGAGGTTCGGTGAGCAAATGAAGACCCTTTGAAGTCATATTGCATGGTACCCATTCCACGGGTCTCAACTCTCCAGGTTTAAGGTATTCTTCCTTCAGCTAAAACATGCATGTGGAACCCAGAGTATGATCAACCGTGTGATCGGGAGACGTGTTCCAATATGTGTCAGTTTTCGTCCCCTGGTACTCGGGTGCAACATTCCAGACGCTTTACTAACACTCTCCCGACTTGGAGAGTCAGTGCCTTTAACCTCCTGTTTGGCCCAGTTTGCAATTTCTGCGGAAGATGAACAGGAATAGGGAGAACCAATGAGAGACTCGCTGGAGGTGTCTGGACGGGCAAATTTAACTCTCATTTCCCACCAGGAAGAGGAATTAACCAAAGGCTTAGCGTGCCGTGCCGGAACCAGATTAGGGCCTGAAGCAATCATGCGGTGTTACGGCCAGCTCACGAGAAAGCGAGTTGAAGAAAGGAGCTCAGGGGCACTGTAATTCACAAACCTGCAGAGTAATAAATGACAGCTATCGTCCAAAAATATACTGAAGTGAGGCTGCCAAGAGGACTTGAAAGTGGGGCAGAATTGCAGGAAACCGATTTCAGGAGGTAGACTGGAATTGCATTTAAAGCATAGGAAAAGAGGCAGAACGTCCACAATGATGCACTTGGCCAAAAAGGGCGTATGCGTTTTTTCCTGAATATATTCAGGAAAAAACGCATACGCCCTTTTTGGCCAACCAAGCAAGCTTGCAAAGGAAATCTGCACTACCATGAACTCTCAATTCCCCCTGGTCAAAAGGGCCATCTGAAAAAACTGTAAAATCCAGAAAGGCAGGACAGGCCATGGAGAACTGGGAGCCTTGTTATGCTCATGGGCGGGATGTAAATTGCCAACAGCCACTCGGGAGAAGTGTATGGTGTTTCCTGAAACATCTAAAAAACAAAGCAACAGAGCCTAGGGCACTTCCACTTATGGTCCTATAGCTTAGGGAAATTAAAATCAAAAAGACACAGCCACCCCAAAGGTTGGGATGGCTCTGTTTACAAGAACCTGGTTTACGGTACAAGTTCAATACCGCAGAAAGTGAAAAATGGATAAAGAAGTTGTGGTACTTACGTACAATGCAATATCACTCAGCAAGGAAATCTATGTCATCAGGCCCGTAGCAGCATAATGAGTGGATTCAGGTATGATGATTCTAACTGAAATAAGTCTCACAGAAAAAGAAACATCATAAGATATCACTAATACACGGAATGTAAACTTGGCTACATAGGAACTGAATTACAAAACAGAACAGGGTCTCAAATTTAGAAAACCAACTTATGCTTACTTAAGGGGAAAGGTGAGTTGGGGTGTTGCATAAAACCAGAGATTGAAATGAGCACAGATAAAGTTCCTTAAGCCAAATATGAAATAGACAAGAGCTACTCCTTGCTCAACGAAATGGACTCAACACCCCATATTAAACGCCTAAGAATGTACCTGACTAGGAAGTATCTTAAAACCTATGGACTGCTATGTCTCTGAAAGAGAATCAAGCATGTGTACAGGGGCATAAACGCAGCAGTGATAGGATTGGAGAGGTTCGGTGAGCAAATGAAGACCCTTTGAAGTCATATTGCATGGTACCCATTCCACGGGTCTCAACTCTCCAGGTTTAAGGTATTCTTCCTTCAGCTAAAACATGCATGTGGAACCCAGAGTATGATCAACCGTGTGATCGGGAGACGTGTTCAAGTATGTGTCAGTTTTCGTCCCCTGGTACTCGGGTGCAACATTCCAGACGCTTTACTAACACTCTCCCGACTTGGAGAGTCAGTGCCTTTAACCTCCTGTTTGGCCCAGTTTGCAATTTCTGCGGAAGATGAACAGGAATAGGGAGAACCAGTGACAGACTAGCTGGAGGTGTCTGGACGGGCAAATTTAACTCTCATTTCCCACCAGGTAGAGGAATTAAACAAAGGCTTAGCATGCCGTGCCGGGACCAGATTAGGTCCTGAAGCAATCCTGCGGTGTTGCGGCCAGCTCACGAGAAAGCGAGTTGAAGAAAGGAGCTCAGGGGCACTGTAATTCACAAACCTGCAGAGTTATAAATGACAGCTATCGTCCAAAAATATACTGAAGTAAGGCTGCCAAGAGGACTTGAAAGTGGGGCAGAATTGCAGGAAACCGATTTCAGGAGGTAGACTGGAATTGCATTGAAAGCATAGGAAAAGAGGCAGAACGTCCACAATGATGCACTTGGCCAAAAAGGGCGTATGCGTTTTTTCCTGAATATATTCAGGAAAAAACGCATACGCCCTTTTTGGCCAACCAAGCAAGCTTGCAAAGGAAATCTGCACTACCATGAACTCTCACTTCCCCCCGGTCAAAAGGGCCATCTGAAAAAAGTGTAAAATCCAGAAAGGCAGGACAGGCCATGGAGAACTGGGAGCCTTGTTATGCTGATGGGCGGGATGTAAATTGCCAACAGCCACTCGGGAGAAGTGTATGGTGTTTCCTGAAACATCTAAAAAACAAAGCAACAGAGCCTAGGGCACTTCCACTTATGGTCCTATAGCTTAGGGAAATTAAAATCAAAAAGACACAGCCACCCCAAAGTTTGGGATGGCTCTGTTTACAACAACCTGGTTTAAGGTACAAGTTCAATATCGCAGAAAGTGAAAAATGGATAAAGAAGTTGTGGTACTTACGTACAATGCAGTATCACTCAGCAATGAAATCTATGTCATCAGGCCCGTAGCAGCATAATGAGTGGATTCAGTTATGATGATTCTAACTGAAGTAAGTCACACAGAAAAAGAAACATCATAAGATATCACTAATACACAGAATGTACACTTGGCTACACAGGAACTGAATTACAAAACAGAACAGGGTCTCAAATTTAGAAAACCAACTTATGCTTCCTTAAGGGGAAAGGTGAGATGGGGTGTTGCATAAAACCAGAGATTGAAATGAGCACAGATAAAGTTCCTTAAGCCAAATATGGAATAGACAAGAGCTACTCCTTGCTCAACGAAATGGACTCAACACCCCATATTAAACGCCTAAGAATGTACCTGAGTAGGAAGTATCTTAAAACCTATGGATTGCTATGTCTCCGAAAGAGAATCAAGCGTGTGTACAGGGGCATAAACGCAGCAGTGATAGGACTGGAGAGGTTCGGTGAGCAAATGAAGACCCTTTGAAGTCATATTGCATGGTACCCATTCCACGGGTCTCAACTCTCCAGGTTTAAGGTATTCTTCCTTCAGCTAAAACATGCATGTGGAACCCAGAGTATGATCAACCGTGTGATCGGGAGACGTGTTCCAATATGTGTCAGTTTTCGTCCCCTGGTACTCGGGTGCAACATTCCAGACGCTTTACTAACACTCTCCCGACTTGGAGAGTCAGTGCCTTTAACCTCCTGTTTGGCCCAGTTTGCAATTTCCGCGGAAGATGAACAGGAATAGGGAGAACCAATGACAGACTAGCTGGAGGTGTCTGGACGGGCAAATTTAACTCTCATTTCCCACCAGGAAGAGGAATTAACCAAAGGCTCAGCGTGCCGTGCCGGAACCAGATTAGGGCCTGAAGCAATCCTGCGGTGTTGCGGCCAGCTCACGAGAAAGCCAGTTGAAGAAAGGAGCTCAGGGGCACTGTAATTCACAAACCTGCAGAGTAATAAATGACAGCTATCGTCCAAAAATATACTGAAGTGAGGCTGCCAAGAGGACTTGAAAGCGGGGCAGAATTGCCGGAAACCGATTTCAGGAGGTAGACTGGAATTGCATTTAAAGCATAGGAAAAGAGGCAGAACGTCCACAATGATGCACTTGGCCAAAAAGGGCGTATGCGTTTTTTCCTGAATATATTCAGGAAAAAACGCATACGCACTTTTTGGCCAACCAAGCAAGCTTGCAAAGGAAATCTGCACTACCATCAACTCTCACTTCCCCCCGGTCAAAAGGGCCATCTGAAAAAGTTGTAAAATCCAGAAAGGCAGGACAGGCCATGGAGAACTGGGAGCCTTGTTATGCTGATGGGCGGGATGTCAATTGCCAACAGCCATTCCAGAGAAGTGTATGGTGTTTCTGGAAACATCTAAAAAACAAAGCAACAGAGCCTAGGGCACTTCCACTTATGGTCCTGTAGCTTAGGGAAATTAAAATCAAAAAGACACAGTCACCCCAAAGGTTGGGACGGCTCTGTTTACAAGAACCTGGTTTACGGTACAAGTTCAATATCGCAGAAAGTGAAAAATGGATAAAGAAGTTGTGGTACTTACGTACAATGCAGTATCACTCAGCAATGAAATCTATGTCATCAGGCCCGTAGCAGCATAATGAGTGGATTCAGGTATGATGATTCTAACTGAAATAAGTCACACAGAAAAAGAAACATCATAAGATATCACTAATACACGGAATTTAAACTTGGCTACACAGGAACTGAATTACAAAACAGAACAGGGTCTCAAATTTAGAAACCCAACTTATGCTTGCTTAAGGGGAAAGGTGAGTTGGGGTGCTGCATAAAACCAGAGATTGAAATGAGCACAGATAAAGTTCCTTAAGCCAAATATGGAATAGACAAGAGCTACTCCTTGCTCAACGAAATGGACTCAACACCCCATATTAAACGCCTAAGAATGTACCTGACTAGGAAGTATCTTAAAACCTATGGACTGCTATGTCTCCGAAAGAGAATCAAGCGTGTGTACAGGGGCATAAACGCAGCAGTGATAGGATTGGAGAGGTTCGGTGAGCAAATGAAAACCCTTTGAAGTCATATTGCATGGTACCCATTCCACGGGTCTCAACTCTCCAGGTTTAAGGTATTCTTCCTTCAGCTAAAACATGCATGTGGAACCCAGAGTATGATCAACCGTGTGATCGGGAGACGTGTTCAAGTATGTGTCAGTTTTCGTCCCCTGGTACTCGGGTGCAACATTCCAGACGCTTTACTAACACTCTCCCGACTTGGAGAGTCAGTGCCTTTAACCTCCTGTTTGGCCCAGTTTGCAATTACTGCGGAAGATGAACAGGAATAGGGAGAACCAATGAGAGACTAGCTGGAGGTGTCTGGACGGGCAAATTTAACTCTCATTTCCCACCAGGAAGAGGAATTAACCAAAGGCTCAGCGTGCCGTGCCGGAACCAGATTAGGGCCTGAAGCAATCCTGCGGTGTTGGGGCCAGCTCACGAGAAAGCGACTTGAAGAAAGGAGCTCAGGGGCACTGTAATTCACAAACCTGCAGAGTTATAAATGACAGCTATCGTCCAAAAATATACTGAAGTAAGGCTGCCAAGAGGACTTGAAAGCGGAGCAGAATTGCAGGAAACCGATTTCAGGATGTAGACTGGAATTGCATTGAAAGCATAGGAAAAGAGGCAGAACGTCCACAATGATGCACTTGGCCAAAAAGGGCGTATGCGTTTTTTCCTGAATATATTCAGGAAAAAACGCATACGCCCTTTTTGGCCAACCAAGCAAGCTTGCAAAGGAAATCTGCACTACAATGAAGTCTCACTTCCCCCCGGTCAAAAGGGCCATCTGAAAAAAGTGTAAAATCCAGAAAGGCAGGACAGGCCATGGAGAACTGGGAGCCTTGTTATGCTGATGGGCGGGATGTCAATTGCCAATAGCCACTCGGGAGAAGTGTATGGTGTTTCCTGAAACATCTAAAAAACAAAGCAACAGAGCCTAGGGCACTTCCACTTATGGTCCTATAGCTTAGGGAAATTAAAATCAAAAAGACACAGCCACCCCCAAAGGTTGGGACGGCTCTGTTTACAAGAACCTGGTTTACGGTACAAGTTCAATATCGCAGAAAGTGAAAAATGGATAAAGAAGTTGTGGTATTTACGTACAATGCAGTATCACTCAGCAATGAAATCTATGTCATCAGGCCCGTAGCAGCATAATGAGTGGATTCAGGTATGATGATTCTAACTGAAATAAGTCACACAGAAAAAGAAACATCATAAGATATCACTAATACACGGAATGTAAACTTGGCTACACAGGAACTGAATTACAAAACAGAACAGGGTCTCAAATTTAGAAACCCAACTTATGCTTGCTTAAGGGGAAAGGTGAGTTGGGGTGCTGCATAAAACCAGAGATTGAAATGAGCACAGATAAAGTTCCTTAAGCCAAATATGGAATAGACAAGAGCTACTCCTTGCTCAACGAAATGGACTCAACACCCCATATTAAACGCCTAAGAATGTACCTGACTAGGAAGTATCTTAAAACCTATGGACTGCTATGTCTCCGAAAGAGAATCAAGCGTGTGTACAGGGGCATAAACGCAGCAGTGATAGGATTGGAGAGGTTCGGTGAGCAAATGAAGACCCTTTGAAATCATATTGCATGGTACCCATTCCACGGGTCTCAACTCTCCAGGTTTAAGGTATTCTTCCTTCAGCTAAAACATGCATGTGGAACCCAGAGTATGATCAACCATGTGATTGGGAGACGTGTTCAAATATGTCTCAGTTTTCGTCCCGTGTACTCGGGTGCAACATTCCAGATGCTTTACTAACACTCTCCCGACTTGGAGAGTCAGTGCCTTTAACCTCCTGTTTGGCCCAGTTTGCAATTTCTGCGGAAGATGAACAGGAATAGGGAGAACCAATGAGAGACTAGCTGGAGGTATCTGGACGGGCAAATTTAACTCTCATTTCCCACCAGGAAGAGGAATTAACCAAAGGCTCAGCGTGCCGTGCCGGAACCAGATTAGGGCCTGAAGCAATCCTGCGGTGTTGCAGCCAGCTCACAAGATAGCGAGTTGAAGAAAGGAGCTCAGGGGCACTGTAATTCACAAACCTGCAGAGTTGTAAATGATAGCTATCGTCCAAAAATATACTGAAGTAAGGCTGCCAAGAGGACTTGAAAGCGGGGCAGAATTGCAGGAAACCGATTTCAGGAGGTAGACTGGAATTGCATTGAAAGCATAGGAAAAGAGGCAGAACGTCCACAATGATGCACTTGGCCAAAAAGGGCGTATGCGTTTTTTCCTGAATATATTCAGGAAAAAACGCATACGCCCTTTTTGGCCAACAAAGCAAGCTTGCAAAGAAATCTGCACTACAATGAAGTCTCACTTCCCCCCGGTCAAAAGGGCCATCTGAAAAAAGTGTAAAATCCAGAAAGGCAGGACAGGCCATGGAGAACTGGGAGCCTTGTTATGCTGATGGGCGGGATGTAAATTGCCAACAGCCATTCCAGAGAAGTGTACGGTGTTTCCTGAAACATCTAAAAAACAAAGCAACAGAGCCTAGGGCACTTCCACTTATGGTCCTATGGCTTAAGGAAATTAAAATAAAAAAGACAGAGCCACCCAAAAGGTTGGGACGGCTCTGTTTACAAGAAACTCATTTATGGTACAAGTTCTATATCGCAGAAAGTGAAAAATGGATAAAGAAGTTGTGGTACTTACGTACAATGCAATATCACTCAGCAATGAAATCTATGTCATCAGGCCCGTAGCAGCATAATGAGTGGATTCAGGTATGATGATTCTAACTGAAATAAGTCTCACAGAAAAAGAAACATCATAAGATATCACTAATACACAGAATGTAAAATTGGCTACATAGGAACTGAATTACAAAACAGAACAGGGTCTCAAATTTAGAAAACCAACTTATGCTTCCTTAAGGGGAAAGGTGAGTTGGGGTGTTGCATAAAACCAGAGATTGAAATGAGCACAGATAAAGTTCCTTAAGCCAAATATGGAATAGACAAGAGCTACTCCTTGCTCAACGAAATGGACTCAACACCCCATATTAAACGCCTAAGAATGTACCTGACTAGGAAGTATCTTAAAACCTATGGACTGCTATGTCTCCGAAACAGAATCAAGCATGTGTACAGCGGCATAAACGCAGCAGTGATAGGACTGGAGAGGTTCGGTGAGCAAATGAAGACCCTTTGAAGTCATATTGCATGGTACCCATTCCACGGGTCTCAACTCTCCAGGTTTAAGGTATTCTTCCTTCAGCTAAAACATGCATGTGGAACCCAGAGTATGATCAACCGTGTGATCGGGAGACGTGTTCCAATATGTCTCAGTTTTCGTCCCCTGGTACTCGGGTGCAACATTCCAGACGCTTTACTAACACTCTCCCGACTTGGAGAGTCAGTGCCTTTAACCTCCTGTTTGGCCCAGTTTGCAATTTCTGCGGAAGATGAACAGGAATAGGGAGAACCAATAACAGACTAGATGGAGGTGTCTGGATGGGCAAATTTAACTCTCATTTCGCACCAGGAAGAGGAATTAACCAAAGGCTCAGCGTGCCGTGCCGGAACCAGATTAGGGCCTGAAGCAATCCTGCGGTGTTGGGGCCAGCTCACGATAAAGCGACTTGAAGAAAGGAGCTCAGGGGCACTGTAATTCACAAACCTGCAGAGTTATAAATGACAGCTATCGTCCAAAAATATACTGAAGTAAGGCTGCCAAGAGGACTTGAAAGCGGGGCAGAATTGCAGGAAACCGATTTCAGGAGGTAGACTGGAATTGCATTGAAAGCATAGGAAAAGAGGCAGAACGTCCACAATGATGCACTTGGCCAAAAAGGGCGTATGCGTTTTTTCCTGAATATATTCAGGAAAAAAACGCATACGCCCTTTTTGGCCAACCAAGCAAGCTTGCAAAGGAAATCTGCACTACAATGAAGTCTCACTTCCCCCCGGTCAAAAGGGCCATCTGAAAAATGTGTAAAATCCAGAAAGGCAGGACAGGCCATGGAGAACTGGGAGCCCTGTTATGCTGATGGGCGGGATGTAAATTGCCAACAGCCACTCGGGAGAAGTGTATGGTGTTTCCTGAAACATCTATAAAACAAAGCAACACAGCCTAGGGCACTTCCACTTATGGTCCTATAGCTTAGGGAAATTAAAATCAAAAGACACAGCCACCCCAAAGGTTGGGACGGCTCTGTTTACAAGAAACTCATTTACAGTACAAGTTCCATATCGCAGAAAGTAAAAAATTGATAAAGATGTTGTGGTACTTACGTACAACGCAATATCACTCAGCAATGAAATCTATGTCATCAGTCCCATAGCAGCATAATGAGTGGATTCAGGTACGATGATTCTAACTGAAATAAGTCACACAGAAAAAGAAACATCATAAGATATCACTAATACACGGAATGTAAACTTGGCTACACAGGAACTGAATTACAAAACAGAACAGGGTCTCAAATTTAGAAACCCAACTTATGCTTGCTTAAGGGGAAAGGTGAGTTGGGGTGCTGCATAAAACCAGAGATTGAAATGAGCACAGATAAAGTTCCTTAAGCCAAATATGGAATAGACAAGAGCTACTCCTTGCTCAACGAAATGGACTCAACACCCCATATTAAACGCCTAAGAATGTACCTGACTAGGAAGTATCTTAAAACCTATGGATTGCTATGTCTCCGAAAGAGAATCAAGCGTGTGTACAGGGGCATAAACGCAGCAGTGATAGGATTGGAGAGGTTCGGTGAGCAAATGAAGACCCTTTGAAGTCATATTGCATGGTACCCATTCCACGGGTCTCAACTCTCCAGGTTTAAGGTATTCCTCCTTCAGCTAAAACATGCATGTGGAACCCAGAGTATGATCAACCGTGTGATCGGGAGACGTGTTCCAATATGTCTCAGTTTTCGTCCCCTGGTACTCGGGTGCAACATTCCAGACGCTTTACTAACACTCTCCCGACTTGGAGAGTCAATGCCTTTAACCTCCTGTTTGGCCCAGTTTGCAATTTCTGCGGAAGATGAACAGGAATAGGGAGAACCAATGACAGACTAGATGGAGGTGTCTGGATGGGCAAATTTAACCCTCATTTCGCACCAGGAAGAGGAATTAACCAAAGGCTCAGCGTGCCGTGCCGGAACCAGATTAGGGCCTGAAGCAATCCTGCGGTGTTGCGGCCAGCTCACGAGAAAGCGAGTTGAAGAAAGGAGCTCAGGGGCACTGTAATTCACAAACCTGCAGAGTTATAAATGACAGCTATCGTCCAAAAATATACTGAAGTAAGGCTGCCAAGAGGACTTGAAAGCGGGGCAGAATTGCAGGAAACCGATTTCAGGAGGTAGACTGGAATTGCATTTAAAGCATAGGAAAAGAGGCAGAACGTCCACAATGATGCACTTGGCCAAAAAGGGCGTATGCGTTTTTCCTGAATATATTCAGGAAAAAACGCATACGCCCTTTTTGGCCAACCAAGCAAGCTTGCAAAGGAAATCTGCACTACAATGAAGTCTCACTTCCCCCCGGTCAAAAGGGCCATCTGAAAAAAGTGTAAAATCCAGAAAGGCAGGACAGGCCATGGAGAACTGGGAGCCCTGTTATGCTGATGGGCGGGATGTCAATTGCCAACAGCCACTCGGGAGAAGTGTATGGTGTTTCCTGAAACATCTAAAAAACAAAGCAACAGAGCCTAGGGCACTTCCACTTATGGTCCTATAGCTTAGGGAAATTAAAATCAAAAAGACACAGCCACCCCAAAAGTTGGGATGGCTCTGTTTACAAGAACCTGGTTTACGGTACAAGTTCAATATCGCAGAAAGTGAAAAATGGATAAAGAAGTTGTGGTACTTACGTACAATGCAGTATCACTCAGCAATGAAATCTATGTCATCAGGCCCGTAGCAGCATAATGAGTGGATTCAGGTACGATGATTCTAACTGAAATAAGTCTCACAGAAAAAGAAACATCATAAGATATCACTAATACACGGAATGTAAACTTGGCTACACAGGAACTGAATTACAAAACAGAACAGGGTCTCAAATTTAGAAACCCAACTTATGCTTGCTTAAGGGGAAAGGTGAGTTGGGGTGCTGCATAAAACCAGAGATTGAAATGAGCACAGATAAAGTTCCTTAAGCCAAATATGGAATAGACAAGAGCTACTCCTTGCTCAACGAAATGGACTCAACACCCCATATTAAACGCTTAAGAATGTACCTGACTAGGAAGTATCTTAAAACCTATGGAATGCTATGTCTCCGAAAGAGAATCAAGCGTGTGTACAGGGGCATAAACGCAGCAGTGATAGGACTGGAGAGGTTCGGTGAGCAAATGAAGACCCTTTGAAGTCATATTGCATGGTACCCATTCCACGGGTCTCAACTCTCCAGGTTTAAGGTATTCTTCCTTCAGCTAAAACATGCATGTGGAACCCAGAGTATGATCAACCATGTGATTGGGAGACGTGTTCCAATATGTCTCAGTTTTCGTCCCGTGGTACTCGGGTGCAACATTCCAGACGCTTTACTAACACTCTCCCGACTTGGAGAGTCAGTGCCTTTAACCTCCTGTTTGGCCCAGTTTGCAATTTCTGCGGAAGATGAACAGGAATAGGGAGAACCAATGACAGACTAGCTGGAGGTGTCTGGACGGGCAAATTTAACTCTCATTTCCCACCAGGAAGAGGAATTAACCAAAGGCTCAGCATGCCGTGCCGGAACCAGATTAGGGCCTGAAGCCATCCTGCGGTGTTGCCGCCAGCTCACGAGAAAGCGAGTTGAAGAAAGGAGCTCAGGGGCACTGTAATTCACAAACCTGCAGAGTTATAAATGACAGCTATCGTCCAAACATATACTGAAGTAAGGCTGCCAAGAGGACTTGAAAGCGGGGCAGAATTGCAGGAAACCGATTTCAGGAGGTAGACTGGAATTGCATTTAAAGCATAGGAAAAGAGGCAGAACGTCCACAATGATGCACTTGGCCAAAAAGGGCGTATGCGTTTTTTCCTGAATATATTCAGGAAAAAACGCATACGCCCTTTTTGGCCAACCAAGCAAGCTTGCAAAGGAAATCTGCACTACAATGAAGTCTCACTTCCCCCCGGTCAAAAGGGCCATCTGAAAAAAGTGTAAAATCCAGAAAGGCAGGACAGGCCATGGAGAACTGGGAGCCTTGTTATGCTGATGGGCGTGATTTCAATTGCCAACAGCCATTCCAGAGAAGTGTATGGTGTTTCCTAAAACATCTAAAAAACAAAGCAACAGAGCCTAGGGCACTTCCACTTATGGTCCTATAGCTTAGGGAAATTAAAATCAAAAAGACAGAGCCACCCAAAAGGTTGGAACGGCTCTGTTTACAAGAAACTCATTTACAGTACAAGTTCCATATCGCAGAAAGTAAAAAATTGATAAAGATGTTGTGGTACTTACGTACAACGCAATATCACTCAGCAATGAAATCTATGTCATCAGTCCCATAGCAGCATAATGAGTGGATTCAGGTACGATGATTCTAACTGAAATAAGTCACACAGAAAAAGAAACATCATAAGATATCACTAATACACGGAATGTAAACTTGGCTACACAGGAACTGAATTACAAAACAGAACAGGGTCTCAAATTTAGAAACCCAACTTATGCTTGCTTAAGGGGAAAGGTGAGTTGGGGTGCTGCATAAAACCAGAGATTGAAATGAGCACAGATAAAGTTCCTTAAGCCAAATATGGAATAGACAAGATCTACTCCTTGTTCAACGAAATGGACTCAACACCCCATATTAAACGCCTAAGAATGTACCTGACTAGGAAGTATCTTAAAACCTATGGATTGCTATGTCTCCGAAAGAGAATCAAGCGTGTGTGCAGGGGCATAAACGCAGCAGTGATAGGATTGGAGAGGTTCGGTGAACAAATGAAGACCCTTTGAAGTCATATTGCATGGTACCCATTCCACGGGTCTCAACTCTCCAGGTTTAAGGTATTCTTCCTTCAGCTAAAACATGCATGTGGAACCCAGAGTATGATCAACCGTGTGATTGGGAGACGTGTTCCAATATGTGTCAGTTTTCGTCCCCTGGTACTCGGGTGCAACATTCCAGACGCTTTACTAACACTCTCCCGACTTGGAGAGTCAGTGCCTTTAACCTCCTGTTTGGCCCAGTTTGCAATTTCTGCGGAAGATGAACAGGAATAGGGAGAACCAATGACAGATTACCTGGAGGTGTGTGGACGGGCAAATTTAACTCTCATTTCCCACCAGGAAGAGGAATTAACCAAAGGCTCAGCGTGCCGTGCCGGAACCAGATTAGGGCCTGAAGCAATCCTGCGGTGTTGCGGCCAGCTCACGAGAAAGCGAGTTGAAGAAAGGAGCTCAGGGGCACTGTAATTCACAAACCTGCAGAGTTATAAATGACAGCTATCGTCCAAAAATATACTGAAGTAAGGCTGCCAAGAGGACTTGAAAGCGGGGCAGAATTGCAGGAAACCGATTTCAGGAGGTAGACTGGAATTGCATTGAAAGCATAGGAAAAGAGGCAGAACGTCCAAAATGATGCACTTGGCCAAAAAGGGCGTATGCGGTTTTCCTGAATATATTCAGGAAAAAACGCATACGCCCTTTTTGGCCAACCAAGCAAGCTTGCAAAGGAAATCTGCACTACCATGAACTCTCACTTCCCCCCGGTCAAAAGGGCCATCTGAAAAAGGTGTAAAATCCAGCAAGGCAGGACAGGCCATGGAGAACTGGGAGCCTTGTTATGCTGATGGCCGGGATGTAAATTGCCAACAGCCACTGGTGAGAAGTGTATGGTGTTTCCTGAAACATCTAAAAAACAAAGCAACAGAGCCTAGGGCACTTCCACTTATGGTCCTATAGCTTAGGGAAATTAAAATCAAAAAGACACAGCCACCCCAAATGTTGGGATGGCTCTGTTTACAAGAACCTGGTTTACGGTACAAGTTCAATATCGCAGAAAGTGAAAAATGGATAAAGAAGTTGTGGTATTTACGTACAATGCAATATCACTCAGCAAGGAAATCTATGTCATCAGGCCCGTAGCAGCATAATGAGTGGATTCAGGTGTGATGATTCCAACTGAAATAATTCACACAGAAAAAGAAACATCATAAGATATCACTAATACACGGAATGTAACCTTGGCTACACAGGAACTGAATTACAAAACAGAACAGGGTCTCAAATTTAGAAACCCAACTTATGCTTGCTTAAGGGGAAAGGTGAGTTGGGGTGCTGCATAAAACCAGAGATTGAAATGAGCACAGATAAAGTTCCTTAAGCCAAATATGGAATAGACAAGAGCTACTCCTTGCTCAACGAAATGGACTCAACACCCCATATTAAACGCCTAAGAGTGTACCTGACTAGGAAGTATCTTAAAACCTATGGATTGCTATGTCCCCGAAAGAGAATCAAGCGTGTGTACAGGGGCATAAAGGCAGCAGTGATAGGACTGGAGAGGTTCGGTGAGCAAATGAAGACCCTTTGAAGTCATATTGCATGGTACCCATTCCACGGGTCTCAACTCTCCAGGTTTAAGGTATTCCTCCTTCAGCTAAAACATGCATGTGGAACCCAGAGTATGATCAACCGTGTGATCGGGAGACGTGTTCCAATATGTGTCAGTTTTCGTCCCCTGGTACTCGGGTGCAACATTCCAGACGCTTTACTAACACTCTCCCGACTTGGAGAGTCAATGCCTTTAACCTCCTGTTTGGCCCAGTTTGCAATTTCTGCGGAAGATGAACAGGAATAGGGAGAACCAATGACAGACTAGCTGGAGGTGTCTGGACGGGCAAATTTAACTCTCATTTCCCACCAGGAAGAGGAATTAACCAAAGGCTCAGCGTGCCGTGCCGGAACCAGATTAGGGCCTGAAGCCATCCTACGGTGTTGCGGCCAGCTCACGAGAAAGTGAGTTGAAGAAAGGAGCTCAGGGGCACTGTAATTCACAAACCTGCAGAGTTATAAATGACAGCTATCGTCCAAAAATATACTGAAGTAAGGCTGCCAAGAGGACTTGAAAGCGGGGCAGAATTGCAGGAAACCGATTTCAGGAGGTAGACTGGAATTGCATTTAAAGGATAGGAAAAGAGGCAGAACGTCCACAATGATGCACTTGGCCAAAAAGGGCGTATGCGTTATTTCCTGAATATATTCAGGAAAAAACGCATACGCACTTTTTGGCCAACCAAGCAAGCTTGCAAAGGAAATCTGCACTACCATGAACTCTCACTTCCCCCCGGTCAAAAGGGCCATCTAAAAAAAGTGTAAAATCCAGAAAGGCAGGACAGGCCATGGAGAACTGGGAGCCTTGTTATGCTGATGGGCGGGATGTAAATTGCCAACAGCCACTCGGGAGAAGTGTATGGTGTTTCCTGAAACATCTAAAAAACAAAGCAACAGAGCCTAGGGCACTTCCACTTATGGTCCTATAGCTTAGGGAAATTAAAATCAAAAACACACAGCCACCCCAAAGGTTGGGACGGCTCTGTTTACAAGAACCTGGTTTACGGTACAAGTTCAATATCGCAGAAAGTGAAAAATGGATAAAGAAGTTGTGGTACTTACGTACAATGCAGTATCACTCAGCAATGAAATCTATGTCATCAGGCCCGTAGCAGCATAATGAGTGGATTCAGGTATGATGATTCTAACTGAAATAAGTCACACAGAAAAAGAAACATCATAAGATATCACTAATACACGGAATGTAAACTTGGCTACACAGGAACTGAATTACAAAACAGAACAGGATCTCAAATTTAGAAAACCAACTTATGCTTGCTTAAGGGGAAAGGTGAGTTGGGGTGCTGCATAAAACCAGAGATTGAAATGAGCACAGAGAAAGTTCCTTAAGCCAAATATGGAATAGACAAGAGCTACTCCTTGCTCAACGAAATGGACTCAACACCCCATATTAAACGCCTAAGAATGTACCTGACTAGGAAGTATCTTAAAACCTATGGATTGCTATGTCTCCGAAAGAGAATCAAGCGTGTGTGCAGGGGCATAAACGCAGCAGTGATAGGATTGGAGAGGTTCGGTGAACAAATGAAGACCCTTTGAAGTCATATTGCATGGTACCCATTCCACGGGTCTCAACTCTCCAGGTTTAAGGTATTCTTCCTTCAGCTAAAACATGCATGTGGAACCCAGAGTATGATCAACCGTGTGATTGGGAGACGTGTTCCAATATGTGTCAGTTTTCGTCCCCTGGTACTCGGGTGCAACATTCCAGACGCTTTACTAACACTCTCCCGACTTGGAGAGTCAGTGCCTTTAACCTCCTGTTTGGCCCAGTTTGCAATTTCTGCGGAAGATGAACAGGAATAGGGAGAACCAATGACAGATTACCTGGAGGTGTGTGGACGGGCAAATTTAACTCTCATTTCCCACCAGGAAGAGGAATTAACCAAAGGCTCAGCGTGCCGTGCCGGAACCAGATTAGGGCCTGAAGCAATCCTGCGGTGTTGCGGCCAGCTCACGAGAAAGCGAGTTGAAGAAAGGAGCTCAGGGGCACTGTAATTCACAAACCTGCAGAGTTATAAATGACAGCTATCGTCCAAAAATATACTGAAGTAAGGCTGCCAAGAGGACTTGAAAGCGGGGCAGAATTGCAGGAAACCGATTTCAGGAGGTAGACTGGAATTGCATTGAAAGCATAGGAAAAGAGGCAGAACGTCCAAAATGATGCACTTGGCCAAAAAGGGCGTATGCGGTTTTCCTGAATATATTCAGGAAAAAACGCATACGCCCTTTTTGGCCAACCAAGCAAGCTTGCAAAGGAAATCTGCACTACCATGAACTCTCACTTCCCCCCGGTCAAAAGGGCCATCTGAAAAAGGTGTAAAATCCAGCAAGGCAGGACAGGCCATGGAGAACTGGGAGCCTTGTTATGCTGATGGCCGGGATGTAAATTGCCAACAGCCACTGGTGAGAAGTGTATGGTGTTTCCTGAAACATCTAAAAAACAAAGCAACAGAGCCTAGGGCACTTCCACTTATGGTCCTATAGCTTAGGGAAATTAAAATCAAAAAGACACAGCCACCCCAAATGTTGGGATGGCTCTGTTTACAAGAACCTGGTTTACGGTACAAGTTCAATATCGCAGAAAGTGAAAAATGGATAAAGAAGTTGTGGTATTTACGTACAATGCAATATCACTCAGCAAGGAAATCTATGTCATCAGGCCCGTAGCAGCATAATGAGTGGATTCAGGTATGATGATTCCAACTGAAATAATTCACACAGAAAAAGAAACATCATAAGATATCACTAATACACGGAATGTAACCTTGGCTACACAGGAACTGAATTACAAAACAGAACAGGGTCTCAAATTTAGAAACCCAACTTATGCTTGCTTAAGGGGAAAGGTGAGTTGGGGTGCTGCATAAAACCAGAGATTGAAATGAGCACAGATAAAGTTCCTTAAGCCAAATATGGAATAGACAAGAGCTACTCCTTGCTCAACGAAATGGACTCAACACCCCATATTAAACGCCTAAGAGTGTACCTGACTAGGAAGTATCTTAAAACCTATGGATTGCTATGTCCCCGAAAGAGAATCAAGCGTGTGTACAGGGGCATAAAGGCAGCAGTGATAGGACTGGAGAGGTTCGGTGAGCAAATGAAGACCCTTTGAAGTCATATTGCATGGTACCCATTCCACGGGTCTCAACTCTCCAGGTTTAAGGTATTCCTCCTTCAGCTAAAACATGCATGTGGAACCCAGAGTATGATCAACCGTGTGATCGGGAGACGTGTTCCAATATGTGTCAGTTTTCGTCCCCTGGTACTCGGGTGCAACATTCCAGACGCTTTACTAACACTCTCCCGACTTGGAGAGTCAATGCCTTTAACCTCCTGTTTGGCCCAGTTTGCAATTTCTGCGGAAGATGAACAGGAATAGGGAGAACCAATGACAGACTAGCTGGAGGTGTCTGGACGGGCAAATTTAACTCTCATTTCCCACCAGGAAGAGGAATTAACCAAAGGCTCAGCGTGCCGTGCCGGAACCAGATTAGGGCCTGAAGCCATCCTACGGTGTTGCGGCCAGCTCACGAGAAAGTGAGTTGAAGAAAGGAGCTCAGGGGCACTGTAATTCACAAACCTGCAGAGTTATAAATTACAGCTATCGTCCAAAAATATACTGAAGTAAGGCTGCCAAGAGGACTTGAAAGCGGGGCAGAATTGCAGGAAACCGATTTCAGGAGGTAGACTGGAATTGCATTTAAAGGATAGGAAAAGAGGCAGAACGTCCACAATGATGCACTTGGCCAAAAAGGGCGTATGCGTTATTTCCTGAATATATTCAGGAAAAAACGCATACGCACTTTTTGGCCAACCAAGCAAGCTTGCAAAGGAAATCTGCACTACCATGAACTCTCACTTCCCCCCGGTCAAAAGGGCCATCTAAAAAAAGTGTAAAATCCAGAAAGGCAGGACAGGCCATGGAGAACTGGGAGCCTTGTTATGCTGATGGGCGGGATGTAAATTGCCAACAGCCACTCGGGAGAAGTGTATGGTGTTTCCTGAAACATCTAAAAAACAAAGCAACAGAGCCTAGGGCACTTCCACTTATGGTCCTATAGCTTAGGGAAATTAAAATCAAAAAGACACAGCCACCCCAAAGGTTGGGACGGCTCTGTTTACAAGAACCTGGTTTACGGTACAAGTTCAATATCGCAGAAAGTGAAAAATGGATAAAGAAGTTGTGGTACTTACGTACAATGCAGTATCACTCAGCAATGAAATCTATGTCATCAGGCCCGTAGCAGCATAATGAGTGGATTCAGGTATGATGATTCTAACTGAAATAAGTCACACAGAAAAAGAAACATCATAAGATATCACTAATACACGGAATGTAAACTTGGCTACACAGGAACTGAATTACAAAACAGAACAGGATCTCAAATTTAGAAAACCAACTTATGCTTGCTTAAGGGGAAAGGTGAGTTGGGGTGCTGCATAAAACCAGAGATTGAAATGAGCACAGAGAAAGTTCCTTAAGCCAAATATGGAATAGACAAGAGCTACTCCTTGCTCAACGAAATGGACTCAACACCCCATATTAAACGCCTAAGAATATACCTGACTAGGAAGTATCTTAAAACCTATGGATTGCTATGTCCCCGAAAGAGAATCAATCGTGTGTACAAGGGCATAAAGGCAGCAGTGATAGGACTGGAGAGGTTCGGTGAGCAAATGAAGATCCTTTGAAGTCATATTGCATGGTACCCATTCCACGGGTCTCAACTCTCCAGGTTTAAGGTATTCCTCCTTCAGCTAAAACATGCATGTGGAACCCAGAGTATGATCAACCGTGTGATCGGGAGACGTGTTCCAATATGTGTCAGTTTTCGTCCCCTGGTACTCGGGTGCAACATTCCAGACGCTTTACTAACACTCTCCCTACTTAGAGAGTCAGTGCCTTTAACCTCCTGTTTGGCCCAGTTTGCAATTTCTACGGAAGATGAACAGGAGTAGGGAGAACCAATGAGAGACTAGCTGGAGGTGTCTGGACGGGCAAATTTAAGTCTCATTTCCCACCAGGAAGAGGAATTAACCAAAGGCTCAGCGTGCCGTGCCGGAACCAGATTAGGGCCTGAAGCCATCCTGCGGTGTTGCGGCCAGCTCACGAGAAAGTGAGTTGAAGAAAGGAGCTCAGGGGCACTGTAATTCACAAACCTGCAGAGTTATAAATGACAGCTATCGTCCAAAAATATACTGAAGTAAGGCTGCCAAGAGGACTTGAAAGCAGGGCAGAATTGCAGGAAACCGATTTCAGGAGGTAGACTGGAATTGCATTTAAAGCATAGGAAAAGAGGCAGAACGTCCACAATGATGCACTTGGCCAAAAAGGGCGTATGCGTTTTTTCCTGAATATATTCAGGAAAAAACGCATACGCCCTTTTTGGCCAACCAAGCAAGCTTGCAAAGGAAATCTGCACTACAATGAAGTCTCACTTCCCCCCGGTCAAAAGGGCCATCTGAAAAAAGTGTAAAATCCAGAAAGGCAGGACAGGCCATGGAGAACTGGGAGCCTTGTTATGCTGATGGGCGGGATGTCAATTGCCAACAGCCACTCGGGAGAAGTGTATGGTGTTTCCTGAAACATCTAAAAAACAAAGCAACAGAGCCTAGGGCACTTCCACTTATGGTCCTATAGCTTAGGGAAATTAAAATCAAAAAGACACAGCCGCCCCAAAAGTTGGGAGGGCTCTGTTTACAAGAACCTGGTTTACGGTACAAGTTCAATATCGCAGAAAGTGAAAAATGGATAAAGAAGTTGTGGTACTTACGTACAATGAATATCACTCAGCAAGGAATTCTATGTCATCAGGCCCGTAGCACCATAATGAGTGGATTCAGGTATGATGATTCTAACTGAAATAAGTCACACAGAAAAAGAAACATCATAAGATATCACTAATACACGGAATGAAAACTTGGCTACATAGGAACTGAATTACAAAACAGAACAGGGTCTCAAATTTAGAAACACAACTTATGCTTACTTAAGGGGAAAGGTGAGTTGGGGTGCTGCATAAAACCAGAGATAGAAATGAGCACAGATAAAGTTCCTTAAGCCAAATATGGAATAGACAAGAGCTACTCCTTGCTCAACGAAATGGACTCAACACCCCATATTAAATGCCTAAGAGTGTACCTGACTAGGAAGTATCTTAAAACCTATGGATTGCTATGTCTCCGAAAGAGAATCAAGCGTGTGTACAGGGGCATAAACGCAGCAGTGATAGGATTGGAGAAGTTCGGTGAGCAAATGAAGACCCTTTGAAGTCATATTGCATGGTACCCATTCCATGGGTCTCAACTCTCCAGGTTTAAGGCATTCTTCCTTCAGCTAAAACATGCATGTGGAACCCAGAGTATGATCAACCGTGTGATCGGGAGACGTGTTCCAATATGTGTCACTTTTCGTCCCCTGGTACTCGGGTGCAACATTCCAGACGCTTTACTAACACTCTCCCGACTTGGAGAGTCAGTGCCTTTAACCTCCTGTTTGGCCCAGTTTGCAATTTCTGCGGAAGATGAACAGGAATAGGGAGAACCAATGACAGACTAGCTGGAGGTGTCTGGACGGGCAAATTTAACTCTCATTTCCCACCAGGAAGAGGAATTAACCAAAGGCTCAGCGTGCCGTGCCGGAACCAGATTAGGGCCTGAAGCCATCCTGCGGTGTTGCGGCCAGCTCACGAGAAAGCGAGTTGAAGAAAGGAGCTCAGGGACACTGTAATTCACAAACCTGCAGAGTTATAAATGACAGCTATCGTCCAAAAATATACTGAAGTAAGGCTGCCAAGAGGACTTGAAAGCGGGGCAGAATTGCAGGAAACCGATTTCAGGAGGTAGGCTGGAATTGCATTTAAAGCATAGGAAAAGAGGCAGAACGTCCACAATGATGCACTTGGCCAAAAAGGGCGTATGCGTTTTTTCCTGAATATATTCAGGAAAAAACGCATACGCCCTTTTTGGCCAACCAAGCAAGCTTGCAAAGGAAATCTGCACTACAATGAAGTCTCACTTCCCCCCGGTCAAAAGGGCCATCTGAAAAAAGTGTAAAATCCAGAAAGGCAGGACAGGCCATGGAGAACTGGGAGCCTTGTTATGCTGATGGGCGGGATGTCAATTGCCAACAGCCACTCGGGAGAAGTGTATGGTGTTTCCTGAAACATCTAAAAAACAAAGCAACAGAGCCTAGGGCACTTCCACTTATGGTCCTATAGCTTAGGGAAATTAAAATCAAAAGACACAGCCACCCCAAAGGTTGGGACGGCTCTGTTTACAAGAACCTGGTTTACGGTACAAGTTCAATATCGCAGAAAGTGAAAAATGGATAAAGAAGTTGTGGTACTTACGTACAATGCAGTATCACTCAGCAATGAAATCTATGTCATCAGGCCCGTAGCAGCATAATGAGTGGATTCAGGTATGATGATTCTAACTGAAATAAGTCACACAGGAAAAGAAACATCATAAGATATCACTAATACACGGAATGTAAACTTGGCTACATAGGAACTGAATTACAAAACAGAACAGGGTCTCAAATTTAGAAACCCAACTTATGCTTGCTTAAGGGGAAAGGTGAGTTGGGGTGCTGCATAAAACCAGAGATTGAAATGAGCACAGATAAAGTTCCTTAAGCCAAATATGGATTAGACAAGAGCTACTCCTTGCTCAACGAAATGGACTCAACACCCCATATTAAATGCCTAAGAGTGTACCTGACTAGGAAGTATCTTAAAACCTATGGATTGCTATGTCTCCGAAAGAGAATCAAGCGTGTGTACAGGGGCATAAACGCAGCAGTGATAGGATTGGAGAAGTTCGGTGAGCAAATGAAGACCCTTTGAAGTCGTATTGCATGGAACCCATTCCACGGGTCTCAACTCTCCAGGTTTAAGGTATTCTTCCTTCAGCTAAAACATGCATGTGGAACCCAGAGTATGATCAACCGTGTGATAGGAGACGTGTTCCAATATGTGTCAGTTTTCGTCCCCTGGTACTCGGGTGCAACATTCCAGACGCTTTACTAACACTCTCCCGACTTGGAGAGTCAGTGCCTTTAACCTCCTGTTTGGCCCAGTTTGCAATTTCTGAAGAAGATCAACAGGAATAGGGAGAACCAATGACAGACCAGATGGAGGTGTCTGGACGGGCAAATTTAACTCTCATTTCCCAACAGGAAGAGGAATTAACCAAAGGCTCAGCGTGCCGTGCCGGAACCAGATTAGGGCCTGAAGCCATCCTGCGGTGTTGCAGCCAGCTCACGAGAAAGCGAGTTGAAGAAAGGAGCTCAGGGGCACTGTAATTCACAAACCTGCAGAGTTATAAATGACAGCTATCGTCCAAAAATATACTGAAGTAAGGCTGCCAAGAGGACTTGAAAGCGGGGCAGAATTGCAGGAAACCGATTTCAGGAGGTAGACTGGAATTGCATTTAAAGCATAGGAAAAGAGGCAGAACGTCCACAATGATGCACTTGGCCAAAAAGGGCGTATGCGTTTTTTCCTGAATATATTCAGGAAAAAACGCATACGCCCATTTTGGCCAACCAAGCAAGCTTGCAAAGGAAATCTGCACTACAATGAAGTCTCACTTCCCCCAGGTGAAAAGGGCCATCTGATAAAAGTGTAAAATCCAGAAAGGCAGGACAGGCCATGGAGAACTGGGAGCCTTGTTATGCTGATGGGCGGGATGTAAATTGCCAACAGCCACTCGGGAGAAGTGTATGGTGTTTCCTGAAACATCTAAAAAACAAAGCAACAGAGCCTAGGGCACTTCCACTTATGGTCCTATAGCTTAGGGAAACTAAAATGAAAAAGACACAGCCACCCCAAAAGTTGGGACGGCTCTGTTTACAAGAACCTGGTTTACGGTACAAGTTCAATATCGCAGAAAGTGAAAAATGGATAAAGAAGTTGTGGTACTTACGTACAATGCAATATCACTCAGCAAGGAAATCTATGTCATCAGGCCCGTAGCAGCATAATGAGTGGATTCAGGTATGATGATTCTAACTGAAATAAGTCACACAGAAAAAGAAACATCATAAGATATCACTAATACACGGAATGAAAACTTGGCTACATAGGAGCTGAATTACAAAACAGAACAGGGTCTCAAATTAAGAAAACCAACTTATGCTTGCTTAAGGGGAAAGGTGAGTTGGGGTGCTGCATAAAACCAGAGATTGAAATGAGCACAGATAAAGTTCCTTAAGCCAAATATGGAATAGACAAGAGCTACTCCTTGCTCAACGAAATGGACTCAACACCCCATATTAAATGCCTAAGAATGTACCTGACTAGGAAGTATCTTAAAACCTATGGATTGCTATGTCTCTGAAAGAGAATCAAGCGTGTGTACCAGGTCATAAACGCAGCAGTGATAGGATTGGAGAAGTTTGGTGAGCAAATGAAGACTCTTTGAAGTCATATTGCATGGTACCCATTCCACGGGTCACAACTCTCCAGGTTTAAGGTATTCTTCCTTCAGCTTAAACATGCATGTGGAACCCAGAGTATGATCAACCGTGTGATCGGGAGACGTGTTCCAATATGTCTCAGTTTTCGTCCCCTGGTACTCGGGTGCAACATTCCAGACGCTTTACTAACACTCTCCCGACTTGGAGAGTCAGTGCCTTTAACCTCCTGTTTGGCCCTGTTTGCAATTTCTGCGGAAGATGAACAGGAATAGGGAGAACCAATGACAGACTAGATGGAGGTGTCTGGATGGGCAAATTTAACTCTCATTTCCCACCAGGAAGAGGAATTAACCAAAGGCTCAGCGTGCCATGCCGGAACCAGATTAGGGCCTGAAGCCATCCTGCGGTGTTGCGGCCAGCTCACGAGAAAGCGAGTTGAAGAAAGGAGCTCAGGGGCACTGTAATTCACAAACCTGCAGAGTTATAAATGATAGCTATCGTCCAAAAATATACTGAAGTAAGGCTGCCAAGAGGACTTGAAAGCGGGGCAGAATTGCAGGAAACCGATTTCAGGAGGTAGACTGGAATTGCATTTAAAGCATAGGAAAAGAGGCAGAACGTCCACAATGATGGACTTGGCCAAAAAGGGCGTATGCGTTTTTTCCTGAATATATTCAGGAAAAAACGCATACGCCCTTTTTGGCCAACCAAGCAAGCTTGCAAAGGAAATCTGCACTACAATGAAGTCTCACTTCCCCCCGGTCAAAAGGGCCATCTGAAAAAAGTGTAAAATCCAGAAAGGCAGGACAGGCCATGGAGAACTGGGAGCCTTGTTATGCTGATGGGCGGGATGTCAATTGCCAACAGCCACTCGGGAGAAGTGTATGGTGTTTCCTGAAACATCTAAAAAACAAAGCAACAGAGCCTAGGGCACTTCCACTTATGGTCCTATAGCTTAGGGAAATTAAAATCAAAAGACACAGCCACCCCAAAGGTTGGGACGGCTCTGTTTACAAGAACCTGGTTTACGGTACAAGTTCAATATCGCAGAAAGTGAAAAATGGATAAAGAAGTTGTGGTACTTACGTACAATGCAATATCACTCAGCAATGAAATCTATGTCATCAGGCCCGTAGCAGCATAATGAGTGGATTCAGGTATGATGATTCTAACTGAAATAAGTCACACAGGAAAAGAAACATCATAAGATATCACTAATACACGGAATGTAAACTTGGCTACATAGGAACTGAATTACAAAACAGAACAGGGTCTCAAATTTAGAATCCCAACTTATGCTTGCTTAAGGGGAAAGGTGAGTTGGGGTGCTGCATAAAACCAGAGATTGAAATGAGCACAGATAAAGTTCCTTAAGCCAAATATGGATTAGACAAGAGCTACTCCTTGCTCAACGAAATGGACTCAACACCCCATATTAAATGCCTAAGAGTGTACCTGACTAGGAAGTATCTTAAAACCTATGGATTGCTATGTCTCCGAAAGAGAATCAAGCGTGTGTACAGGGGCATAAACGCAGCAGTGATAGGATTGGAGAAGTTCGGTGAGCAAATGAAGACCCTTTGAAGTCGTATTGCATGGAACCCATTCCACGGGTCTCAACTCTCCAGGTTGAAGGTATTCTTCCTTCAGCTAAAACATGCATGTGGAACCCAGAGTATGATCAACCGTGTGATAGGAGACGTGTTCCAATATGTGTCAGTTTTCGTCCCCTGGTACTCGGGTGCAACATTCCAGACGCTTTACTAACACTCTCCCGACTTGGAGAGTCAGTGCCTTTAACCTCCTGTTTGGCCCAGTTTGCAATTTCTGCGGAAGATGAACAGGAATAGGGAGAACCAATGAGAGACTAGCTGGAGGTGTCTGGACGGGCAAATTTAACTCTCATTTCCCACCAGGAAGAGGAATTAACCAAAGGCTCAGCGTGCCGTGCCGGAACCAGATTAGGGCCTGAAGCAATCCTGCGGTGTTGCGGCCAGCTCACGAGAAAGCTAGTTGAAGAAAGGAGCTCAGGGGCACTGTAATTCACAAACCTGCAGAGTTATAAATGACAGCTATCGTCCAAAAATATACTGAAGTAAGGCTGCCAAGAGGACTTGAAAGCGGGGCAGAATTGCAGGAAACCGATTTCAGGAGGTAGACTGGAATTGCATTGAAAGCATAGGAAAAGAGGCAGAACGTCCACAATGATGCACTTGGCCAAAAAGGGCGTATGCGTTATTTCCTGAATATATTCAGGAAAAAACGCATACGCCCTTTTTGGCCAACCAAGCAAGCTTGCAAAGGAAATCTGCACTACAATGAAGTCTCACCTCCCCCCGGTCAAAAGGGCCATCTGAAAAAAGTGTAAAATCCAGAAAGGCAGGACAGGCCATGGAGAACTGGGAGCCTTGTTATGCTGATGGGCGGGATGTGAATTGCCAACAGCCACTCGGGAGAAGTGTATGGTGTTTCCTGAAACATCTAAAAAACAAAGCAACAGAGCCTAGGGCACTTCCACTTATGGTCCTATAGCTTAGGGAAATTAAAATCAAAAAGACACAGCCACCCCAAAGGTTGGGACGGCTCTGTTTACAAGAACCTGGTTTACGGTACAAGTTCAATATCGCAGAAAGTGAAAAATGGATAAAGAAGTTGTGGTACTTACGTACAATGCAGTATCACTCAGCAATGAAATCTATGTCATCAGGCCCGTAGCAGCATAATGAGTGGATTCAGGTATGATGATTCTAACTGAAATAAGTCACACAGGAAAAGAAACATCATAAGATATCACTAATACACGGAATGTAACCTTGGCTACACAGGAACTGAATTACAAAACAGAACAGGGTCTCAAATTTAGAAACCCAACTTATGCTTGCTTAAGGGGAAAGGTGAGTTGGGGTGCTGCATAAAACCAGAGATTGAAATGAGCACAGATAAAGTTCCTTAAGCCAAATATGGAATAGACAAGAGCTACTCCTTGCTCAACGAAATGGACTCAACACCCCATATTAAATGCCTAAGAGTGTACCTGACTAGGAAGTATCTTAAAACCTATGGATTGCTATGTCTCTGAAAGAGAATCAAGTGTGTGTACAGGGGCATAAACGCAGCAGTGATAGGATTGGAGAGGTTCGGTGAGCAAATGAAGACCCTTTGAAGTCATATTGCATGGTACCCAATCCACGGGTCTCAACTCTCCAGGTTTAAGGTATTCTTCCTTCAGCTAAAACATGCATGTGGAACCCAGAGTATGATCAACCGTGTGATCGGGAGACGTGTTCCAATATGTCTCAGTTTTCGTCCCCTGGTACTCGGGTGCAACATTCCAGACGCTTTACTAACACTCTCCCGACTTGGAGAGTCAGTGCCTTTAACCTCCTGTTTGGCCCAGTTTGCAATTTCTGCGGAAGATGAACAGGAATAGGGAGAACCAATGACAGACTAGCTGGAGGTGTCTGGACGGGCAAATTTAACTCTCATTTCCCACCAGGAAGGGGAATTAACCAAAGGCTCAGCGTGCCGTGCCGGAACCAGATTAGGGCCTGAAGCCATCCTGCGGTGTTGCGGCCAGCTCACGAGAAAGCGAGTTGAAGAAAGGAGCTCAGGGGCACTGTAATTCACAAACCTGCAGAGTTATAAATGACAGCTATCGTCCAAAAATATACTGAAGTAAGGCTGCCAAGAGGACTTGAAAGCGGGGCAGAATTGCAGGAAACCGATTTCAGGAGGTAGACTGGAATTGCATTGAAAGCATAGGAAAAGAGGCAGAACGTCCACAATGATGCACTTGGCCAAAAAGGGCGTATGCGTTTTTTCCTGAATATATTCAGGAAAAAACGCATACGCCCTTTTTGGCCAACCAAGCAAGCTTGCAAAGGAAATCTGCACTACAATGAAGTCTCACTTCCCCCCGGTCAAAAGGGCCATCTGAAAAAAGTGTAAAATCCAGAAAGGCAGGACAGGCCATGGAGAACTGGGAGCCTTGTTATGCTGATGGGCGGGATGTCAATTGCCAACAGCCACTCGGGAGAAGTGTATGGTGTTTCCTGAAACATCTAAAAAACAAAGCAACAGAGCCTAGGGCACTTCCACTTATGGTCCTATAGCTTAGGGAAATTAAAATCAAAAAGACACAGCCACCCCAAAGGTTGGGACGGCTCTGTTTACAAGAACCTGGTTTACGGTACAAGTTCAATATCGCAGAAAGTGAAAAATGGATAAAGAAGTTGTGGTACTTACGTACAATGCAGTATCACTCAGCAATGAAATCTATGTCATCAGGCCCGTAGCAGCATAATGAGTGGATTCAGGTATGATGATTCTAACTGAAATAAGTCACACAGGAAAAGAAACATCATAAGATATCACTAATACACGGAATGTAACCTTGGCTACACAGGAACTGAATTACAAAATAGAACAGGGTCTCAAATTTAGAAACCCAACTTATGCTTGCTTAAGGGGAAAGGTGAGTTGGGGTGCTGCATAAAACCAGAGATTGAAATGAGCACAGATAAAGTTCCTTAAGCCAAATATGGAATAGACAAGAGCTACTCCTTGCTCAACGAAATGGACTCAACACCCCATATTAAATGCCTAAGAGTGTACCTGACTAGGAAGTATCTTAAAACCTATGGATTGCTATGTCTCTGAAAGAGAATCAAGTGTGTGTACAGGGGCATAAACGCAGCAGTGATAGGATTGGAGAGGTTCGGTGAGCAAATGAAGACCCTTTGAAGTCATATTGCATGGTACCCATTCCACGGGTCTCAACTCTCCAGGTTGAAGGTATTCTTCCTTCAGCTAAAACATGCATGTGGAACCCAGAGTATGATCAACCGTGTGATCGGGAGACGTGTTCCAATATGTCTCAGTTTTCGTCCCCTGGTACTCGGGTGCAACATTCCAGATGCTTTACTAACACTCTCCCGACTTGGAGAGTCAGTGCCTTTAACCTCCTGTTTGGCCCAGTTTGCAATTTCTGCGGAAGATGAACAGGAATAGGGAGAACCAATGACAGACTAGCTGGAGGTGTCTGGACGGGAAAATTTAACTCTCATTTCCCACCAGGAAGGGGAATTAACCAAAGGCTCAGCGTGCCGTGCCGGAACCAGATTAGGGCCTAAAGCCATCTTGCGGTGTTGCGGCCAGCTCACGAGAAAGCGAGTTGAAGAAAGGAGCTCAGGGGCACTGTAATTCACAAACCTGCAGAGTTATAAATGACAGCTATCGTCCAAAAATATACTGAAGTAAGGCTGCCAAGAGGACTTGAAAGCGGGGCAGAATTGCAGTAAACCGATTTCAGGAGGTAGACTGGAATTGCATTGAAAGCATAGGAAAAGAGGCAGAACGTCCACAATGATGCACTTGGCCAAAAAGGGCGTATGCGTTTTTTCCTGAATATATTCAGGAAAAAACGCATACGCCCTTTTTGGCCAACCAAGCAAGCTTGCAAAGGAAATCTGCACTACAATGAAGTCTCACTTCCCCCCGGTCAAAAGGGCCATCTGAAAAAAGTGTAAAATCCAGAAAGGCAGGACAGGCCATGGAGAACTGGGAGCCTTGTTATGCTGATGGGTGGGATGTAAATTGCCAACAGCCACTCGGGAGAAGTGTATGGTGTTTCCTGAAACATCTAAAAAACAAAGCAACAGAGCCTAGGGCACTTCCACTTATGGTCCTATAGCTTAGGGAAATAAAAATCAAAAGACACAGCCACCCCAAAGGTTGGGACGGCTCTGTTTACAAGAACCTGGTTTACGGTACAAGTCCAATATCGCAGAAAGTGAAAAATGGATAAAGAAGTTGTGGTACTTACGTACAATGCAATATAACTCAGCAATGAAATCTATGTCATCAGGCCCGTAGCAGCATAATGAGTGGATTCAGGTACGATGATTCTAACTGAAATAAGTCACACAGAAAAAGAAACATCATAAGATATCACTAATACACGGAATGTAAACTTGGCTACACAGGAACTGAATTACAAAACAGAACAGGGTCTCAAATTTAGAAACCCAACTTATGCTTGCTTAAGGGGAAAGGTGAGTTGGGGTGCTGCATAAAACTAGAGATTGAAATGAGCACAGATAAAGTTCCTTAAGCCAAATATGGAATAGACAAGAGCTACTCCTTGCTCAACGAAATGGACTCAACACCCCATATTAAATGCCTAAGAGTGTACCTGACTAGGAAGTATCTTAAAACCTATGGATTGCTATGTCTCTGAAAGAGAATCAAGTGTGTGTACAGGGGCATAAACGCAGCAGTGATAGGATTGGAGAGGTTCGGTGAGCAAATGAAGACCCTTTGAAGTCATATTGCATGGTACCCATTCCACGGGTCTCAACTCTCCAGGTTTAAGGTATTCTTCCTTCACCTAAAACATGCATGTGGAACCCAGAGTATGATCAACCGTGTGATCGGGAGACGTGTTCCAATATGTGTCAGTTTTCGTCCCCTGGTACTCGGGTGCAACATTCCAGACGCTTTACTAACACTCTCCCGACTTGGAGAGTCAGTGCCTTTAACCTCCTGTTTGGCCCAGTTTGCAATTTCTGCGGAAGATGAACAGGAATAGGGAGAACCAATGACAGACTAGCTGGAGGTGTCTGGACGGGCAAATTTAACTCTCATTTCCCACCAGGAAGGGGAATTAACCAAAGGCTCAGCGTGCCGTGCCGGAACCAGATTAGGGCCTGAAGCCATCTTGCGGTGTTGCGGCCAGCTCACGAGAAAGCGAGTTGAAGAAAGGAGCTCAGGGGCACTGTAATTCACAAACCTGCAGAGTTATAAATGACAGCTATCGTCCAAAAATATACTGAAGTAAGGCTGCCAAGAGGACTTGAAAGCGGGGCAGAATTGCAGTAAACCGATTTCAGGAGGTAGACTGGAATTGCATTGAAAGCATAGGAAAAGAGGCAGAACGTCCACAATGATGCACTTGGCCAAAAAGGGCGTATGCGTTTTTTCCTGAATATATTCAGGAAAAAACGCATACGCCCTTTTTGGCCAACCAAGCAAGCTTGCAAAGGAAATCTGCACTACAATGAAGTCTCACTTCCCCCCGGTCAAAAGGGCCATCTGAAAAAAGTGTAAAATCCAGAAAGGCAGGACAGGCCATGGAGAACTGGGAGCCTTGTTATGCTGATGGGCGGGATGTCAATTGCCAACAGCCACTCGGGAGAAGTGTATGGTGTTTCCTGAAACATCTAAAAAACAAAGCAACAGAGCCTAGGGCACTTCCACTTATGGTCCTATAGCTTAGGGAAATTAAAATCAAAAAGACACAGCCACCCCAAAGGTTGGGACGGCTCTGTTTACAAGAACCTGGTTTACGGTACAAGTTCAATATCGCAGAAAGTGAAAAATGGATAAAGAAGTTGTGGTACTTATGTACAATGCAGTATCACTCAGCAATGAAATCTATGTCATCAGGCCCGTAGCAGCATAATGAGTGGATTCAGGTACGATGATTCTAACTGAAATAATTCACACAGGAAAAGAAACATCATAAGATATCACTAATACACGGAATGTAACCTTGGCTACACAGGAACTGAATTACAAAACAGAACAGGGTCTCAAATTTAGAAACCCAACTTATGCTTGCTTAAGGGGAAAGGTGAGTTGGGGTGCTGCATAAAACCAGAGATTGAAATGAGCACAGATAAAGTTCCTTAAGCCAAATATGGAATAGACAAGAGCTACTCCTTGCTCAAGGAAATGGACTCAACACCCCATATTAAATGCCTAAGAGTGTACCTGACTAGGAAGTATCTTAAAACCTATGGATTGCTATGTCTCTGAAAGAGAATCAAGTGTGTGTACAGGGGCATAAACGCAGCAGTGATAGGATTGGAGAGGTTCGGTGAGCAAATGAAGACCCTTTGAAGTCATATTGCATGGTACCCATTCCACGGGTCTCAACTCTCCAGGTTTAAGGTATTCTTCCTTCAGCTAAAACATGCATGTGGAACCCAGAGTATGATCAACCGTGTGATCGGGAGACGTGTTCCAATATGTCTCAGTTTTCATCCACTGGTACTCGGGTGCAACATTCCAGACGCTTTACTAACACTCTCCCGACTTGGAGAGTCAGTGCCTTTAACCTCCTGTTTGGCCCAGTTTGCAATTTCTGCGGAAGATGAACAGGAATAGGGAGAACCAATGACAGACTAGCTGGAGGTGTCTGGACGGGCAAATTTAACTCTCATTTCCCACCAGGAAGAGGAATTAACCAAAGGCTCAGCGTGCCGTGCCAGAACCAGATTAGGGCCTGAAGCCATCCTGCGGTGTTGCGGCCAGCTCACGAGAAAGCGAGTTGAAGAAAGGAGCTCAGGGGCACTGTAATTCACAAACCTGCAGAGTTATAAATGACAGCTATCGTCCAAAAATATACTGAAGTAAGGCTGCCAAGAGGACTTGAAAGCGGGGCAGAATTGCAGGAAACCGATTTCAGGAGGTAGACTGGAATTGCATTGAAAGCATAGGAAAAGAGGCAGAACGTCCACAATGATGCACTTGGCCAAAAAGGGCGTATGCGTTTTTTCCTGAATATATTCAGGAAAAAACGCATACGCACTTTTTGGCCAACCAAGCAAGCTTGCAAAGGAAATCTGCACTACAATGAAGTCTCACTTCCCCCCGGTCAAAAGGGCCATCTGAAAAAAGTGTAAAATCCAGAAAGGCAGGACAGGCCATGGAGAACTGGGAGCCTTGTTATGCTGATGGGCGGGATGTAAATTGCCAACAGCCACTCGGGAGAAGTGTATGGTGTTTCCTGAAACATCTAAAAAACAAAGCAACAGAGCCTAGGGCACTTCCACTTATGGTCCTATAGCTTAGGGAAATTAAAATCAAAAGACACAGCCACCCCAAAGGTTGGGACGGCTCTGTTTACAAGAACCTGGTTTACCGTACAAGTCCAATATCGCAGAAAGTGAAAAATGGATAAAGAAGTTGTGGTACTTACGTACAATGCAATATCACTCAGCAATGAAATCTATGTCATCAGGCCCGTAGCAGCATAATGAGTGGATTCAGGTACGATGATTCTAACTGAAATAAGTCACACAGAAAAAGCAACATCATAAGATATCACTAATACACGGAATGTAACCTTGGCTACACAGGAACTGAATTACAAACCAGAACAGGGTCTCAAATTTAGAAACCCAACTTATGCTTGCTTAAGGGGAAAGGTGAGTTGGGGTGCTGCATAAAACCAGAGATTGAAATGAGCACAGATAAAGTTCCTTAAGCCAAATATGGAATAGACAAGAGCTACTCCTTGCTCAACGAAATGGACTCAACACCCCATATTAAATGCCTAAGAGTGTACCTGACTAGGAAGTATCTTAAAACCTATGGATTGCTATGTCTCTGAAAGAGAATCAAGTGTGTGTACAGGGGCATAAACGCAGCAGTGATAGGATTGGAGAGGTTCAGTGAGCAAATGAAGACCCTTTGAAGTCATATTGCATGGTACCCATTCCACGGGTCTCAACTCTCCAGGTTTAAGGTATTCTTCCTTCAGCTAAAACATGCATGTGGAACCCAGAGTATGATCAACCGTGTGATCGGGAGACGTGTTCCAATATGTCTCAGTTTTCGTCCCCTGGTACTCGGGTGCAACATTCCAGACGCTTTACTAACACTCTCCCGACTTGGAGAGTCAGTGCCTTTAACCTCCTGTTTGGCCCAGTTTGCAATTTCTGCGGAAGATGAACAGGAATAGGGAGAACCAATGACAGACTAGCTGGAGGTGTGTGGACGGGCAAATTTAACTCTCATTTCCCACCAGGAAGAGGAATTAACCAAAGGCTCAGCGTGCCGTGCCGGAACCAGATTAGGGCCTGAAGCCATCCTGCGGTGTTGCGGCCAGCTCACGAGAAAGCGAGTTGAAGAAAGGAGCTCAGGGGCACTGTAATTCACAAACCTGCAGAGTTATAAATGACAGCTATCGTCCAAAAATATACTGAAGTAAGGCTGCCAAGAGGACTTGAAAGCGGGGCAGAATTGCAGGAAACCGATTTCAGGAGGTAGACTGGAATTGCATTTAAAGCATAGGAAAAGAGGCAGAACGTCCACAATGATGCACTTGGCCAAAAAGGGCGTATGTGTTTTTTCCTGAATATATTCAGGAAAAAACGCATACGCCCTTTTTGGCCAACCAAGCAAGCTTGCAAAGGAAATCTGCACTACAATGAAGTCTCACTTCCCCCCGGTCAAAAGGGCAATCTGAAAAAAGTGTAAAATCCAGAAAGGCAGGACAGGCCATGGAGAACTGGGAGCCTTGTTATGCTGATGGGCGGGATGTAAATTGCCAACAGCCACTCGGGAGAAGTGTATGGTGTTTCCTGAAACATCTAAAAAACAAAGCAACAGAGCCTAGGGCACTTCCACTTATGGTCCTATAGCTTAGGGAAATTAAAATCAAAAAGACACAGCCACCCCAAAGGTTGGGACGGCTCTGTTTACAAGAACCTGGTTTACGGTACAAGTTCAATATCGCAGAAAGTGAAAAATGGATAAAGAAGTTGTGGTACTTACGTACAATGCAGTATCACTCAGCAATGAAATCTAAGTCATCAGGCCCGTAGCAGCATAATGAGTGGATTCAGGTACGATGATTCTAACTGAAATAAGTCACACAGGAAAAGAAACATCATAAGATATCACTAATACACGGAATGTAACCTTGGCTACACAGGAACTGAATTACAAAACAGAACAGGGTCTCAAATTTAGAAAACCAACTTATGCTTGCTTAAGGGGAAAGGTGAGTTGGGGTGCTGCATAAAACCAGAGATTGAAATGAGCACAGATAAAGTTCCTTAAGCCAAATATGGAATAGACAAGAGCTACTCCTTGCTCAACGAAATGGACTCAACACCCCATATTAAATGCCTAAGAGTGTACCTGCCTAGGAAGTATCTTAAAACCTATGGATTGCTATGTCTCTGAAAGAGAATCAAGTGTGTGTACAGGGGCATAAACGCAGCAGTGATAGGATTGGAGAGGTTCGGTGAGCAAATGAAGACCCTTTGAAGTCATATTGCATGGTACCCATTCCACGGGTCTCAACTCTCCAGGTTTAAGGTATTCTTCCTTCAGCTAAAACATGCATGTGGAACCCAGAGTATGATCAACCGTGTGATCGGGAGACGTGTTCCAATATGTGTCAGTTTTCGTCCACTGGTACTCGGGTGCAACATTCCAGACGCTTTACTAACACTCTCCCGACTTGGAGAGTCAGTGCCTTTAACCTCCTGTTTGGCCCAGTTTGCAATTTCTGCGGAAGATGAACAGGAATAGGGAGAACCAATGAGAGACTAGCTGGAGGTGTCTGGACGGGCAAATTTAACTCTCATTTCCCACCAGGAAGAGGAATTAACCAAAGGCTCAGCGTGCCGTGCCGGAACCAGATTAGGGCCTGAAGCCATCCTGCGGTGTTGCGGCCAGCTCACGAGAAAGCGAGTTGAAGAAAGGAGCTCAGGGGCACTGTAATTCACAAACCTGCAGAGTTATAAATGACAGCTATCGTCCAAAAATATACTGAAGTAAGGCTGCCAAGAGGACTTGAAAGCGGGGCAGAATTGCAGGAAACCGATTTCAGGAGGTAGACTGGAATTGCATTTAAAGCATAGGAAAAGAGGCAGAACGTCCACAATGATGCACTTGGCCAAAAAGGGCGTATGCGTTTTTTCCTGAATATATTCAGGAAAAAACGCATACGCCCTTTTTGGCCAACCAAGCAAGCTTGCAAAGGAAATCTGCACTACAATGAAGTCTCACTTCCCCCCGGTCAAAAGGGTCATCTGAAAAAAGTGTAAAATCCAGAAAGGCAGGACAGGCCATGGAGAACTGGGAGCCTTGTTATGCTGATGGGCGGGATGTAAATTGCCAACAGCCACTCGGGAGAAGTGTATGGTGTTTCCTGAAACATCTAAAAAACAAAGCAACAGAGCCTAGGGCACTTCCACTTATGGTCCTTTAGCTTAGGGAAATTAAAATCAAAAAGACACAGCCACCCCAAAGGTTGGGACGGCTCTGTTTACAAGAACCTGGTTTACGGTACAAGTTCAATATCGCAGAAAGTGAAAAATGGATAAAGAAGTTGTGGTACTTACGTACAATGCAGTATCACTCAGCAATGAAATCTATGTCATCAGGCCCGTAGCAGCATAATGAGTGGATTCAGGTACGATGATTCTAACTGAAATAAGTCACACAGGAAAAGAAACATCATAAGATATCACTAATACACGGAATGTAACCTTGGCTACACAGGAACTGAATTACAAAACAGAACAGGGTCTCAAATTTAGAAACCCAACTTATGCTTGCTTAAGGGGAAAGGTGAGTTGGGGTGCTGCATAAAACCAGAGATTGAAATGAGCACAGATAAAGTTCCTTAAACCAAATACGGAATAGACAAGAGCTACTCCTTGCTCAACGAAATGGACTCAACACCCCATATTAAATGCCTAAGAGTGTACCTGCCTAGGAAGTATCTTAAAACCTATGGATTGCTATGTCTCTGAAAGAGAATCAAGTGTGTGTACAGGGGCATAAACGCAGCAGTGATAGGATTGGAGAGGTTCGGTGAGCAAATGAAGACCCTTTGAAGTCATATTGCATGGTACCCATTCCACGGGTCTCAACTCTCCAGGTTTAAGGTATTCTTCCTTCAGCTAAAACATGCATGTGGAACCCAGAGTATGATCAACCGTGTGATCGGGAGACGTGTTCCAATATGTGTCAGTTTTCGTCCCCTGGTACTCGGGTGCAACATTCCAGACGCTTTACTAACACTCTCCCGACTTGGAGAGTCAGTGCCTTTAACCTCCTGTTTGGCCCAGTTTGCAATTTCTGCGGAAGATGAACAGGAATAGGGAGAACCAATGAGAGACTAGCTGGAGGTGTCTGGACGGGCAAATTTAACTCTCATTTCCCACCAGGAAGAGGAATTAACCAAAGGCTCAGCGTGCCGTGCCGGAACCAGATTAGGGCCTGAAGCCATCCTGCGGTGTTGCGGCCAGCTCACGAGAAAGCGAGTTGAAGAAAGGAGCTCAGGGGCACTGTAATTCACAAACCTGCAGAGTTATAAATGACAGCTATCGTCCAAAAATATACTGAAGTAAGGCTGCCAAGAGGACTTGAAAGCGGGGCAGAATTGCAGGAAACCGATTTCAGGAGGTAGACTGGAATTGCATTTAAAGCATAGGAAAAGAGGCAGAACGTCCACAATGATGCACTTGGCCAAAAAGGGCGTATGCGTTTTTTCCTGAATATATTCAGGAAAAAACGCATACACCCTTTTTGGCCAACCAAGCAAGCTTGCAAAGGAAATCTGCACTACAATGAAGTCTCACTTCCCCCCGGTCAAAAGGGTCATCTGAAAAAAGTGTAAAATCCAGAAAGGCAGGACAGGCCATGGAGAACTGGGAGCCTTGTTATGCTGATGGGCGGGATGTAAATTGCCAACAGCCACTCGGGAGAAGTGTATGGTGTTTCCTGAAACATCTAAAAAACAAAGCAACAGAGCCTAGGGCACTTTCACTTATGGTCCTTTAGCTTAGGGAAATTAAAATCAAAAAGACACAGCCACCCCAAAGGTTGGGACGGCTCTGTTTACAAGAACCTGGTTTACGGTACAAGTTCAATATCGCAGAAAGTGAAAAATGGATAAAGAAGTTGTGGTACTTACGTACAATGCAGTATCACTCAGCAATGAAATCTATGTCATCAGGCCCGTAGCAGCATAATGAGTGGATTCAGGTACGATGATTCTAACTGAAATAAGTCACACAGGAAAAGAAACATCATAAGATATCACTAATACACGGAATGTAACCTTGGCTACACAGGAACTGAATTACAAAACAGAACAGGGTCTCAAATTTAGAAACCCAACTTATGCTTGCTTAAGGGGAAAGGTGAGTTGGGGTGCTGCATAAAACCAGAGATTGAAATGAGCACAGATAAAGTTCCTTAAACCAAATACGGAATAGACAAGAGCTACTCCTTGCTCAACGAAATGGACTCAACACCCCATATTAAATGCCTAAGAGTGTACCTGACTAGGAAGTATCTTAAAACCTATGGATTGCTATGTCTCTGAAAGAGAATCAAGTGTGTGTACAGGGGCATAAACGCAGCAGTGATAGGATTGGAGAGGTTCGGTGAGCAAATGAAGACCCTTTGAAGTCATATTGCATGGTACCCATTCCACGGGTCTCAACTCTCCAGGTTTAAGGTATTCTTCCTTCAGCTAAAACATGCATGTGGAACCCAGAGTATGATCAACCGTGTGATCGGGAGACGTGTTCCAATATGTCTCAGTTTTCGTCCCCAGGTACTCGGGTGCAACATTCCAGACGCTTTACTAACACTCTCCCGACTTGGAGAGTCAGTGCCTTTAACCTCCTGTTTGGCCCAGTTTGCAATTTCTGCGGAAGATGAACAGGAATAGGGAGAACCAATGACAGACTAGCTGGAGGTGTCTGGACGGGCAAATTTAACTCTCATTTCCCACCAGGAAGAGGAATTAACCAAAGGCTCAGCGTGCCGTGCCGGAACCAGATTAGGGCCTGAAGCCATCCTGCGGTGTTGCGGCCAGCTCACGAGAAAGCGAGTTGAAGAAAGGAGCTCAGGGGCACTGTAATTCACAAACCTGCAGAGTTATAAATGACAGCTATCGTCCAAAAATATACTGAAGTAAGGCTGCCAAGAGGACTTGAAAGCGGGGCAGAATTGCAGGAAACCGATTTCAGGAGGTAGACTGGAATTGCATTGAAAGCATAGGAAAAGAGGCAGAACGTCCACAATGATGCACTTGGCCAAAAAGGGCGTATGCGTTTTTTCCTGAATATATTCAAGAAAAAACGCATACGCCCTTTTTGGCCAACCAAGCAAGCTTGCAAAGGAAATCTGCACTACAATGAAGTCTCACTTCCCCCCGGTCAAAAGGGCCATCTGAAAAAAGTGTAAAATCCAGAAAGGCAGGACAGGCCATGGAGAACTGGGAGCCTTGTTATGCTGATGGGCGGGATGTAAATTGCCAACAGCCACTCGGGAGAAGTGTATGGTGTTTCCTGAAACATCTAAAAAACAAAGCAACAGAGCCTAGGGCACTTCCACTTATGGTCCTATAGCTTAGGGAAATTAAAATCAAAAAGACACAGCCACCCCAAAGGTTGGGACGGCTCTGTTTACAAGAACCTGGTTTACGGTACAAGTTCAATATCGCAGAAAGTGAAAAATGGATAAAGAAGTTGTGGTACTTACGTACAATGCAGTATCACTCAGCAATGAAATCTATGTCATCAGGCCCGTAGCAGCATAATGAGTGGATTCAGGTACGATGATTCTAACTGAAATAAGTCACACAGGAAAAGAAACATCATAAGATATCACTAATACACGGAATGTAACCTTGGCTACACAGGAACTGAATTACAAAACAGAACAGGGTCTCAAATTTAGAAACCCAACTTATGCTTGCTTAAGGGGAAAGGTGAGTTGGGGTGCTGCATAAAACCAGAGATTGAAATGAGCACAGATAAAGTTCCTTAAACCAAATACGGAATAGACAAGAGCTACTCCTTGCTCAACGAAATGGACTCAACACCCCATATTAAATGCCTAAGAGTGTACCTGACTAGGAAGTATCTTAAAACCTATGGATTGCTATGTCTCTGAAAGAGAATCAAGTGTGTGTACAGGGGCATAAACGCAGCAGTGATAGGATTGGAGAGGTTCGGTGAGCAAATGAAGACCCTTTGAAGTCATATTGCATGGTACCCATTCCACGGGTCTCAACTCTCCAGGTTGAAGGTATTCTTCCTTCAGCTAAAACATGCATGTGGAACCCAGAGTATGATCAACCGTGTGATCGGGAGACGTGTTCCAATATGTCTCAGTTTTCATACCCTGGTACTCGGGTGCAACATTCCAGACGCTTTACTAACACTCTCCCGACTTGGAGAGTCAGTGCCTTTAACCTCCTGTTTGGCCCAGTTTGCAATTTCTGCGGAAGATGAACAGGAATAGGGAGAACCAATGACAGACTAGCTGGAGGTGTCTGGACGGGCAAATTTAACTCTCATTTCCCACCAGGAAGAGGAATTAACCAAAGGCTCAGCGTGCCGTGCCGGAACCAGATTAGGGCCTGAAGCCATCCTGCGGTGTTGCGGCCAGCTCACGAGAAAGCGAGTTGAAGAAAGGAGCTCAGGGGCACTGTAATTCACAAACCTGCAGAGTTATAAATGACAGCTATCGTCCAAAACTATACTGAAGTAAGGCTGCCAAGAGGACTTGAAAGCGGGGCAGAATTGCAGGAAACCGATTTCAGGAGGTAGACTGGAATTGCATTGAAAGCATAGGAAAAGAGGCAGAACGTCCACAATGATGCACTTGGCCAAAAAGGGCGTATGCGTTTTTTCCTGAATATATTCAGGAAAAAACGCATACGCCCTTTGAGGCCAACCAAGCAAGCTTGCAAAGGAAATCTGCACTACAATGAAGTCTCACTTCCCCCCGGTCAAAAGGGCCATCTGAAAAAAGTGTAAAATCCAGAAAGGCAGGACAGGCCATGGAGAACTGGGAGCCTTGTTATGCTGATGGGCGGGATGTAAATTGCCAACAGCCACTCGGGAGAAGTGTATGGTGTTTCCTGAAACATCTAAAAAACAAAGCAACAGAGCCTAGGGCACTTCCACTTATGGTCCTTTAGCTTAGGGAAATTAAAATCAAAAAGACACAGCCACCCCAAAGGTTGGGACGGCTCTGTTTACAAGAACCTGGTTTACGGTACAAGTTCAATATCGCAGAAAGTGAAAAATGGATAAAGAAGTTGTGGTACTTACGTACAATGCAGTATCACTCAGCAATGAAATCTATGTCATCAGGCCCGTAGCAGCATAATGAGTGGATTCAGGTACGATGATTCTAACTGAAATAAGTCACACAGGAAAAGAAACATCATAAGATATCACTAATACACGGAATGTAACCTTGGCTACACAGGAACTGAATTACAAAACAGAACAGGGTCTCAAATTTAGAAACCCAACTTATGCTTGCTTAAGGGGAAAGGTGAGTTGGGGTGCTGCATAAAACCAGAGATTGAAATGAGCACAGATAAAGTTCCTTAAGCCAAATATGGAATAGACAAGAGCTACTCCTTGCTCAACGAAATGGACTCAACACCCCATATTAAATGCCTAAGAGTGTACCTGACTAGGAAGTATCTTAAAACCTATGGATTGCTATGTCTCTGAAAGAGAATCAAGTGTGTGTACAGGGGCATAAACGCAGCAGTGATAGGATTGGAGAGGTTCGGTGAGCAAATGAAGACCCTTTGAAGTCATATTTCATGGTACCCATTCCACGGGTCTCAACTCTCCAGGTTTAAGGTATTCTTCCTTCAGCTAAAACATGCATGTGGAACCCAGAGTATGATCAACCGTGTGATCGGGAGACGTGTTCCAATATGTCTCAGTTTTCGTCCCCAGGTACTCGGGTGCAACATTCCAGACGCTTTACTAACACTCTCCCGACTTGGAGAGTCAGTGCCTTTAACCTCCTGTTTGGCCCAGTTTGCAATTTCTGCGGAAGATGAACAGGAATAGGGAGAACCAATGACAGATTAGCTGGAGGTGTGTGGACGGGCAAATTTAACTCTCATTTCCCACCAGGAAGAGGAATTAACCAAAGGCTCAGCGTGCCGTGCCGGAACCAGATTAGGGCCTGAAGCCATCCTGCGGTGTTGCGGCCAGCTCACGGGAAAGCGAGTTGAAGAAAGGAGCTCAGGGGCACTGTAATTCACAAACCTGCAGAGTTATAAATGACAGCTATCGTCCAAAAATATACTGAAGTAAGGCTGCCAAGAGGACTTGAAAGCGGGGCAGAATTGCAGGAAACCGATTTCAGGAGGTAGACTGGAATTGCATTGAAAGCATAGGAAAAGAGGCAGAACGTCCACAATGATGCACTTGGCCAAAAAGGGCGTATGCGTTTTTTCCTGAATATATTCAGGAAAAAACGCATACGCACTTTTTGGCCAACCAAGCAAGCTTGCAAAGGAAATCTGCACTACAATGAAGTCTCACTTCCCCCCGGTCAAAAGGGCCATCTGAAAAATGTGTAAAATCCAGAAAGGCAGGACAGGCCATGGAGAACTGGGAGCCTTGTTATGCTGATGGGCGGGATGTAAATTGCCAACAGCCACTCGGGAGAAGTGTATGGTGTTTCCTGAAACATCTAAAAAACAAAGCAACAGAGCCTAGGGCACTTCCACTTATGGTCCTATAGCTTAGGGAAATTAAAATCAAAAAGACACAGCCACCCCAAAGGTTGGGACGGCTCTGTTTACAAGAACCTGGTTTACGGTACAAGTTCAATATCGCAGAAAGTGAAAAATGGATAAAGAAGTTGTGGTACTTACGTACAATGCAGTATCACTCAGCAATGAAATCTATGTCATCAGGCCCGTAGCAGCATAATGAGTGGATTCAGGTACGATGATTCTAACTGAAATAAGTCACACAGGAAAAGAAACATCATAAGATATCACTAATACACGGAATGTAAGCTTGGCTACACAGGAACTGAATTACAAAACAGAACAGGGTCTCAAATTTAGAAACCCAACTTATGCTTGCTTAAGGGGAAAGGTGAGTTGGGGTGCTGCATAAAACCAGAGATTGAAATGAGCACAGATAAATTTCCTTAAGCCAAATATGGAATAGACAAGAGCTACTCCTTGCTCAACGAAATGGACTCAACACCCCATATTAAATGCCTAAGAGTGTACCTGACTAGGAAGTATCTTAAAACCTATGGATTGCTATGTCTCTGAAAGAGAATCAAGTGTGTGTACAGGGGCATAAATGCAGCAGTGATAGGATTGGAGAGGTTCGGTGAGCAAATGAAGACCCTTTGAAGTCATATTGCATGGTACCCATTCCACGGGTCTCAACTCTCCAGGTTTAAGGTATTCTTCCTTCAGCTAAAACATGCATGTGGAACCCAGAGTATGATCAACCGTGTGATCGGGAGACGTGTTCCAATATGTCTCAGTTTTCGTCCCCTGGTACTCGGGTGCAACATTCCAGACGCTTTACTAACACTCTCCCGACTTGGAGAGTCAGTGCCTTTAACCTCCTGTTTGGCCCAGTTTGCAATTTCTGCGGAAGATGAACAGGAATAGGGAGAACCAATGACAGACTAGCTGGAGGTGTCTGGATGGGCAAATTTAACTCTCATTTCCCACCAGGAAGAGGAATTAACCAAAGGCTCAGCGTGCCGTGCCGGAACCAGATTAGGGCCTGAAGCCATCCTGCGGTGTTGCGGCCAGCTCACGAGAAAGCGAGTTGAAGAAAGGAGCTCAGGGGCACTGTAATTCACAAACCTGCAGAGTTATAAATGACAGCTATCGTCCAAAAATATACTGAAGTAAGGCTGCCAAGAGGACTTGAAAGCGGGGCAGAATTGCAGGAAACCGATTTCAGGAGGTAGACTGGAATTGCATTGAAAGCATAGGAAAAGAGGCAGAACGTCCACAATGATGCACTTGGCCAAAAAGGGCGTATGCGTTTTTTCCTGAATATATTCAGGAAAAATCGCATACGCCCTTTTTGGCCAACCAAGCAAGGTTGCAAAGGAAATCTGCACTACAATGAAGTCTCACTTCCCCCCGGTCAAAAGGGCCATCTGAAAAAAGTGTAAAATCCAGAAAGGCAGGACAGGCCATGGAGAACTGGGAGCCTTGTTATGCTGATGGGCGGGATGTAAATTGCCAACAGCCACTCGGGAGAAGTGTATGGTGTTTCCTGAAACATCTAAAAAACAAAGCAGCAGAGCCTAGGGCACTTCCACTTATGGTCCTATAGCTTAGGGAAATTAAATTCAAAAAGACACAGCCACCTCAAAGGTTGGAACGGCTCTGTTTACAAGAACCTGGTTTACGGTACAAGTTCAATATCGCAGAAAGTGAAAAATGGATAAAGAAGTTGTGGTACTTACGTACAATGCAGTATCACTCAGCAATGAAATCTATGTCATCAGGCCCGTAGCAGCATAATGAGTGGATTCAGGTATGATGATTCTAACTGAAATAAGTCACACAGGAAAAGAAACATCATAAGATATCACTAATACACGGAATGTAACCTTGGCTACACAGGAACTGAATTACAAAACAGAACAGGGTCTCAAATTTAGAAACCCAACTTATGCTTGCTTAAGGGGAAAGGTGAGTTGGGGTGCTGCATAAAACCAGAGATTGAAATGAGCACAGATAAATTTCCTTAAGCCAAATATGGAATAGACAAGAGCTACTCCTTGCTCAACGAAATGGACTCAACACCCCATATTAAATGCCTAAGAGTGTACCTGACTAGGAAGTATCTTAAAACCTATGGATTGCTATGTCTCTGAAAGAGAATCAAGTGTGTGTACAGGGGCATAAACGCAGCAGTGATAGGATTGGAGAGATTCGGTGAGCAAATGAAGACCCTTTGAAGTCATATTGCATGGTACCCATTCCACGGGTCTCAACTCTCCAGGTTTAAGGTATTCTTCCTTCAGCTAAAACATGCATGTGGAACCCAGAGTATGATCAACCGTGTGATCGGGAGACGTGTTCCAATATGTCTCAGTTTTCGTCCCCTGGTACTCGGGTGCAACATTCCAGACGCTTTACTAACACTCTCCCGACTTGGAGAGTCAGTGCCTTTAACCTCCTGTTTGGCCCAGTTTGCAATTTCTGCGGAAGATGAACAGGAATAGGGAGAACCAATGACAGACTAGCTGGAGGTGTCTGGACGGGCAAATTTAACTCTCATTTCCCACCAGGAAGAGGAATTAACCAAAGGCTCAGCGTGCCGTGCCGGAACCAGATTAGGGCCTGAAGCCATCCTGCGGTGTTGCGGCCAGCTCACGAGAAAGCGAGTTGAAGAAAGGAGCTCAGGGGCACTGTAATTCACAAACCTGCAGAGTTATAAATGACAGCTATCGTCCAAAAATATACTGAAGTAAGGCTGCCAAGAGGACTTGAAAGCGGGGCAGAATTGCAGGAAACCGATTTCAGGAGGTAGACTGGAATTGCATTGAAAGCATAGGAAAAGAGGCAGAACGTCCACAATGATGCACTTGGCCAAAAAGGGCGTATGCGTTTTTTCCTGAATATATTAAGGAAAAATCGCATACGCCCTTTTTGGCCAACCAAGCAAGGTTGCAAAGGAAATCTGCACTACAATGAAGTCTCACTTCCCCCCGGTCAAAAGGGCCATCTGAAAAAAGTGTAAAATCCAGAAAGGCAGGACAGGCCATGGAGAACTGGGAGCCTTGTTATGCTGATGGGCGGGATGTAAATTGCCAATAGCCACTCGGGAGAAGTGTATGGTGTTTCCTGAAACATCTAAAAAACAAAGCAACAGAGCCTAGGGCACTTCCACTTATGGTCCTATAGCTTAGGGAAATTAAAATCAAAAGACACAGCCACCCCAAAGGTTGGGCCGTCTCTGTTTACAAGAACCTGGTTTACGGTACAAGTTCAATATCGCAGAAAGTGAAAAATGGATAAAGAAGTTGTGGTACTTACGTACAATGCAATATCACTCAGCAATGAAATCTATGTCATCAGGCCCGTAGCAGCATAATGAGTGGATTCAGGTATGATGATTCTAACTGAAATAAGTCACACAGGAAAAGAAACATAATAAGATATCACTAATACACGGAATGTAAACTTGGCTACACAGGAACTGAATTACAAAACGGAACAGGGTCTCAAATTTAGAAACCCAACTTATGCTTGCTTAAGGGGAAAGGTGAGTTGGGGTGCTGCATAAAACCAGAGATTGAAATGAGCACAGATAAATTTCCTTAAGCCAAATATGGAATAGACAAGAGCTACTCCTTGCTCAACGAAATGGACTCAACACCCCATATTAAATGCCTAAGAGTGTACCTGACTAGGAAGTATCTTAAAACCTATGGATTGCTATGTCTCTGAAAGAGAATCAAGTGTGTGTACAGGGGCATAAATGCAGCAGTGATAGGATTGGAGAGGTTCGGTGAGCAAATGAAGACCCTTTGAAGTCATATTGCATGGTACCCATTCCACGGGTCTCAACTCTCCAGGTTGAAGGTATTCTTCCTTCAGCTAAAACATGCATGTGGAACCCAGAGTATGATCAACCGTGTGATCGGGAGACGTGTTCCAATATGTGTCAGTTTTCGTCCCCTGGTACTCGGGTGCAACATTCCAGACGCTTTACTAACACTCTCCCGACTTGGAGAGTCAGTGCCTTTAACCTCCTGTTTGGCCCAGTTTGCAATTTCTGCGGAAGATGAACAGGAATAGGGAGAACCAATGACAGACTAGCTGGAGGTGTCTGGACGGGCAAATTTAACTCTCATTTCCCACCAGGAAGAGGAATTAACCAAAGGCTCAGCGTGCCGTGCCGGAACCAGATTAGGGCCTGAAGCCATCCTGCGGTGTTGCGGCCAGCTCACGAGAAAGCGAGTTGAAGAAAGGAGCTCAGGGGCACTGTAATTCACAAACCTGCAGAGTTATAAATGACAGCTATCGTCCAAAAATATACTGAAGTAAGGCTGCCAAGAGGACTTGAAAGCGGGGCAGAATTGCAGGAAACCGATTTCAGGAGGTAGACTGGAATTGCATTGAAAGCATAGGAAAAGAGGCAGAACGTCCACAATGATGCACTTGGCCAAAAAGGGCGTATGCGTTTTTTCCTGAATATATTCAGGAAAAAACGCATACGCCCTTTTTGGCCAACCAAGCAAGCTTGCAAAGGAAATCTGCACTACAATGAAGTCTCACTTCCCCCCGGTCAAAAGGGCCATCTGAAAAAAGTGTAAAATCCAGAAAGGCAGGACAGGCCATGGAGAACTGGGAGCCTTGTTATGCTGATGGGCGGGATGTAAATTGCCAACAGCCACTCGGGAGAAGTGTATGGTGTTTCCTGAAACATCTAAAAAACAAAGCAACAGAGCCTAGGGCACTTCCACTTATGGTCCTTTAGCTTAGGGAAATTAAAATCAAAAAGACACAGCCACCCCAAAGGTTGGGACGGCTCTGTTTACAAGAACCTGGTTTACGGTACAAGTTCAATATCGCAGAAAGTGAAAAATGGATAAAGAAGTTGTGGTACTTACGTACAATGCAGTATCACTCAGCAATGAAATCTATATCATCAGGCCCGTAGCAGCATAATGAGTGGATTCAGGTACGATGATTCTAACTGAAATAAGTCACACAGGAAAAGAAACATCATAAGATATCACTAATACACGGAATGTAACCTTGGCTACACAGGAACTGAATTACAAAACAGAACAGGGTCTCAAATTTAGAAACCCAACTTATGCTTGCTTAAGGGGAAAGGTGAGTTGGGGTGCTGCATAAAACCAGAGATTGAAATGAGCACAGATAAAGTTCCTTAAACCAAATACGGAATAGACAAGAGCTACTCCTTGCTCAACGAAATGGACTCAACACCCCATATTAAATGCCTAAGAGTGTACCTGACTAGGAAGTATCTTAAAACCTATGGATTGCTATGTCTCTGAAAGAGAATCAAGTGTGTGTACAGGGGCATAAACGCAGCAGTGATAGGATTGGAGAGGTTCGGTGAGCAAATGAAGACCCTTTGAAGTCATATTGCATGGTACCCATTCCACGGGTCTCAACTCTCCAGGTTTAAGGTATTCTTCCTTCAGCTAAAACATGCATGTGGAACCCAGAGTATGATCAACCGTGTGATCGGGAGACGTGTTCCAATATGTCTCAGTTTTCGTCCCCTGGTACTCGGGTGCAACATTCCAGACGCTTTACTAACACTCTCCCGACTTGGAGAGTCAGTGCCTTTAACCTCCTGTTTGGCCCAGTTTGCAATTTCTGCGGAAGATGAACAGGAATAGGGAGAACCAATGACAGATTAGCTGGAGGTGTGTGGACGGGCAAATTTAACTCTCATTTCCCACCAGGAAGAGGAATTAACCAAAGGCTCAGCGTGCCGTGCCGGAACCAGATTAGGGCCTGAAGCCATCCTGCGGTGTTGCGGCCAGCTCACGGGAAAGCGAGTTGAAGAAAGGAGCTCAGGGGCACTGTAATTCACAAACCTGCAGAGTTATAAATGACAGCTATCGTCCAAAAATATACTGAAGTAAGGCTGCCAAGAGGACTTGAAAGCGGGACAGAATTGCAGGAAACCGATTTCAGGAGGTAGACTGGAATTGCATTTAAAGCATAGGAAAAGAGGCAGAACGTCCACAATGATGCACTTGGCCAAAAAGGGCGTATGCGTTTTTTCCTGAATATATTCAGGAAAAAACGCATACGCCCTTTTTGGCCAACCAAGCAAGCTTGCAAAGGAAATCTGCACTACAATGAAGTCTCACTTCCCCCCGGTCAAAAGGGCCATCTGAAAAATGTGTAAAATCCAGAAAGGCAGGACAGGCCATGGAGAACTGGGAGCCTTGTTATGCTGATGGGCGGGATGTAAATTGCCAACAGCCACTCGGGAGAAGTGTATGGTGTTTCCTGAAACATCTAAAAAACAAAGCAACAGAGCCTAGGGCACTTCCACTTATGGTCCTATAGCTTAGGGAAATTAAAATCAAAAAGACACAGCCACCCCAAAGGTTGGGACGGCTCTGTTTACAAGAACCTGGTTTACGGTACAAGTTCAATATCGCAGAAAGTGAAAAATGGATAAAGAAGTTGTGGTACTTACGTACAATGCAGTATCACTCAGCAATGAAATCTATGTCATCAGGCCCGTAGCAGCATAATGAGTGGATTCAGGTACGATGATTCTAACTGAAATAAGTCACACAGGAAAAGAAACATCATAAGATATCACTAATACACGGAATGTAAGCTTGGCTACACAGGAACTGAACTACAAAACGGAACAGGGTCTCAAATTTAGAAAACCAACTTATGCTTGCTTAAGGGGAAAGGTGAGTTGGGGTGCTGCATAAAACCAGAGATTGAAATGAGCACAGATAAAGTTCCTTAAACCAAATACGGAATAGACAAGAGCTACTCCTTGCTCAACGAAATGGACTCAACACCCCATATTAAATGCCTAAGAGTGTACCTGACTAGGAAGTATCTTAAAACCTATGGATTGCTATGTCTCTGAAAGAGAATCAAGTGTGTGTACAGGGGCATAAACGCAGCAGTGATAGGATTGGAGAGGTTCGGTGAGCAAATGAAGACCCTTTGAAGTCATATTGCATGGTACCCATTCCACGGGTCTCAACTCTCCAGGTTTAAGGTATTCTTCCTTCAGCTAAAACATGCATGTGGAACCCAGAGTATGATCAACCGTGTGATCGGGAGACGTGTTCCAATATGTCTCAGTTTTCGTCCCCTGGTACTCGGGTGCAACATTCCAGACGCTTTACTAACACTCTCCCGACTTGGAGAGTCAGTGCCTTTAACCTCCTGTTTGGCCCAGTTTGCAATTTCTGCGGAAGATGAACAGGAATAGGGAGAACCAATGACAGATTAGCTGGAGGTGTGTGGACGGGCAAATTTAACTCTCATTTCCCACCAGGAAGAGGAATTAACCAAAGGCTCAGCGTGCCGTGCCGGAACCAGATTAGGGCCTGAAGCCATCCTGCGGTGTTGTGGCCAGCTCACGGGAAAGCGAGTTGAAGAAAGGAGCTCAGGGGCACTGTAATTCACAAACCTGCAGAGTTATAAATGACAGCTATCGTCCAAAAATATACTGAAGTAAGGCTGCCAAGAGGACTTGAAAGCGGGACAGAATTGCAGGAAACCGATTTCAGGAGGTAGACTGGAATTGCATTTAAAGCATAGGAAAAGAGGCAGAACGTCCACAATGATGCACTTGGCCAAAAAGGGCGTATGCGTTTTTTCCTGAATATATTCAGGAAAAAACGCATACGCCCTTTTTGGCCAACCAAGCAAGCTTGCAAAGGAAATCTGCACTACAATGAAGTCTCACTTCCCCCCGGTCAAAAGGGCCATCTGAAAAATGTGTAAAATCCAGAAAGGCAGGACAGGCCATGGAGAACTGGGAGCCTTGTTATGCTGATGGGCGGGATGTAAATTGCCAACAGCCACTCGGGAGAAGTGTATGGTGTTTCCTGAAACATCTAAAAAACAAAGCAACAGAGCCTAGGGCACTTCCACTTATGGTCCTATAGCTTAGGGAAATTAAAATCAAAAAGACACAGCCACCCCAAAGGTTGGGACGGCTCTGTTTACAAGAACCTGGTTTACGGTACAAGTTCAATATCGCAGAAAGTGAAAAATGGATAAAGAAGTTGTGGTACTTACGTACAATGCAGTATCACTCAGCAATGAAATCTATGTCATCAGGCCCGTAGCAGCATAATGAGTGGATTCAGGTACGATGATTCTAACTGAAATAAGTCACACAGGAAAAGAAACATCATAAGATATCACTAATACACGGAATGTAAGCTTGGCTACACAGGAACTGAATTACAAAACGGAACAGGGTCTCAAATTTAGAAAACCAACTTATGCTTGCTTAAGGGGAAAGGTGAGTTGGGGTGCTGCATAAAACCAGAGATTGAAATGAGCACAGATAAAGTTCCTTAAGCCAAATATGGAATAGACAAGAGCTACTCCTTGCTCAACGAAATGGACTCAACACCCCATATTAAATGCCTAAGAGTGTACCTGACTAGGAAGTATCTTAAAACCTATGGATTGCTATGTCTCTGAAAGAGAATCAAGTGTGTGTACAGGGGCATAAACGCAGCAGTGATAGGATTGGAGAGGTTCGGTGAGCAAATGAAGACCCTTTGAAGTCATATTGCATGGTACCCATTCCACGGGTCTCAACTCTCCAGGTTGAAGGTATTCTTCCTTCAGCTAAAACATGCATGTGGAACCCAGAGTATGATCAACCGTGTGATCGGGAGACGTGTTCCAATATGTCTCAGTTTTCGTCCCCAGGTACTCGGGTGCAACATTCCAGACGCTTTACTAACACTCTCCCGACTTGGAGAGTCAGTGCCTTTAACCTCCTGTTTGGCCCAGTTTGCAATTTCTGCGGAAGATGAACAGGAATAGGGAGAACCAATGACAGACTAGCTGGAGGTGTCTGGACGGGCAAATTTAACTCTCATTTCCCACCAGGAAGAGGAATTAACCAAAGGCTCAGCGTGCCGTGCCGGAACCAGATTAGGGCCTGAAGCCATCCTGCGGTGTTGCGGCCAGCTCACGGGAAAGCGAGTTGAAGAAAGGAGCTCAGGGGCACTGTAATTCACAAACCTGCAGAGTTATAAATGACAGCTATCGTCCAAAAATATACTGAAGTAAGGCTGCCAAGAGGACTTGAAAGCGGGGCAGAATTGCAGGAAACCGATTTCAGGAGGTAGACTGGAATTGCATTGAAAGCATAGGAAAAGAGGCAGAACGTCCACAATGATGCACTTGGCCAAAAAGGGCGTATGCGTTTTTTCCTGAATATATTCAGGAAAAAACGCATACGCCCTTTTTGGCCAACCAAGCAAGGTTGCAAAGGAAATCTGCACTACAATGAAGTCTCACTTCCCCCCGGTCAAAAGGGCCATCTGAAAAATGTGTAAAATCCAGAAAGGCAGGACAGGCCATGGAGAACTGGGAGCCTTGTTATGCTGATGGGCGGGATGTAAATTGCCAACAGCCACTCGGGAGAAGTGTATGGTGTTTCCTGAAACATCTAAAAAACAAAGCAACAGAGCCTAGGGCACTTCCACTTATGGTCCTATAGCTTAGGGAAATTAAAATCAAAAAGACACAGCCACCCCAAAGGTTGGGACAGCTCTGTTTACAGGAACCTGGTTTACGGTACAAGTTCAATATCGCAGAAAGTGAAAAATGGATAAAGAAGTTGTGGTACTTACGTACAATGCAGTATCACTCAGCAATGAAATCTATGTCATCAGGCCCGTAGCAGCATAATGAGTGGATTCAGGTACGATGATTCTAACTGAAATAAGTCACACAGGAAAAGAAACATCATAAGATATCACTAATACACGGAATGTAAGCTTGGCTACACAGGAACTGATATACAAAACAGAACAGGGTCTCAAATTTAGAAAACCAACTTATGCTTGCTTAAGGGGAAAGGTGAGTTGGGGTGCTGCATAAAACCAGAGATTGAAATGAGCACAGATAAAGTTCCTTAAGCCAAATATGGAATAGACAAGAGCTACTCCTTGCTCAACGAAATGGACTCAACACCCCATATTAAATGCCTAAGAGTGTACCTGACTAGGAAGTATCTTAAAACCTATGGATTGCTATGTCTCTGAAAGAGAATCAAGTGTGTGTACAGGGGCATAAATGCAGCAGTGATAGGATTGGAGAGGTTCGGTGAGCAAATGAAGACCCTTTGAAGTCATATTGCATGGTACCCATTCCACGGGTCTCAACTCTCCAGGTTTAACGTATTCTTCCTTCAGCTAAAACATGCATGTGGAACCCAGAGTATGATCAACCGTGTGATCGGGAGACGTGTTCCAATATGTCTCAGTTTTCGTCCCCTGGTACTCGGGTGCAACATTCCAGACGCTTTACTAACACTCTCCCGACTTGGAGAGTCAGTGCCTTTAACCTCCTGTTTGGCCCAGTTTGCAATTTCTGCGGAAGATGAACAGGAATAGGGAGAACCAATGACAGACTAGCTGGAGGTGTCTGGACGGGCAAATTTAACTCTCATTTCCCACCAGGAAGAGGAATTAACCAAAGGCTCAGCGTGCCGTGCCGGAACCAGATTAGGGCCTGAAGCCATCCTGCGGTGTTGCGGCCAGCTCACGAGAAAGCGAGTTGAAGAAAGGAGCTCAGGGGCACTGTAATTCACAAACCTGCAGAGTTATAAATGACAGCTATCGTCCAAAAATATACTGAAGTAAGGCTGCCAAGAGGACTTGAAAGCGGGGCAGAATTGCAGGAAACCGATTTCAGGAGGTAGACTGGAATTGCATTGAAAGCATAGGAAAAGAGGCAGAACGTCCACAATGATGCACTTGGCCAAAAAGGGCGTATGCGTTTTTTCCTGAATATATTCAGGAAAAAACGCATACGCCCTTTTTGGCCAACCAAGCAAGGTTGCAAAGGAAATCTGCACTACAATGAAGTCTCACTTCCCCCCGGTCAAAAGGGCCATCTGAAAAAAGTGTAAAATCCAGAAAGGCAGGACAGGCCATGGAGAACTGGGAGCCTTGTTATGCTGATGGGCGGGATGTAAATTGCCAACAGCCACTCGGGAGAAGTGTATGGTGTTTCCTGAAACATCTAAAAAACAAAGCAACAGAGCCTAGGGCACTTCCACTTATGGTCCTATAGCTTAGGGAAATTAAAATCAAAAGACACAGCCACCCCAAAGGTTGGGCCGGCTCTGTTTACAAGAACCTGGTTTACGGTACAAGTTCAATATCGCAGAAAGTGAAAAATGGATAAAGAAGTTGTGGTACTTACGTACAATGCAATATCACTCAGCAATGAAATCTATGTCATCAGGCCCGTAGCAGCATAATGAGTGGATTCAGGTACGATGATTCTAACTGAAATAAGTCACACAGGAAAAGAAACATCATAAGATATCACTAATACACGGTATGTAACCTTGGCTACACAGGAACTGATATACAAAACAGAACAGGGTCTCAAATTTAGAAAACCAACTTATGCTTGCTTAAGGGGAAAGGTGAGTTGGGGTGCTGCATAAAACCAGAGATTGAAATGAGCACAGATAAAGTTCCTTAAGCCAAATATGGAATAGACAAGAGCTACTCCTTGCTCAACGAAATGGACTCAACACCCCATATTAAATGCCTAAGAGTGTACCTGACTAGGAAGTATCTTAAAACCTATGGATTGCTATGTCTCTGAAAGAGAATCAAGTGTGTGTACAGGGGCATAAATGCAGCAGTGATAGCTTTGGAGAGGTTCGGTGAGCAAATGAAGACCCTTTGAAGTCATATTGCATGGTACCCATTCCACGGGTCTCAACTCTCCAGGTTTAACGTATTCTTCCTTCAGCTAAAACATGCATGTGGAACCCAGAGTATGATCAACCGTGTGATCGGGAGACGTGTTCCAATATGTGTCAGTTTTCGTCCCCTGGTACTCGGGTGCAACATTCCAGACGCTTTACTAACACTCTCCCGACTTGGAGAGTCAGTGCCTTTAACCTCCTGTTTGGCCCAGTTTGCAATTTCTGCGGAAGATGAACAGGAATAGGGAGAACCAATGACAGACTAGCTGGAGGTGTCTGGACGGGCAAATTTAACTCTCATTTCCCACCAGGAAGAGGAATTAACCAAAGGCTCAGCGTGCCGTGCCGGAACCAGATTAGGGCCTGAAGCCATCCTGCGGTGTTGCGGCCAGCTCACGAGAAAGCGAGTTGAAGAAAGGAGCTCAGGGGCACTGTAATTCACAAACCTGCAGAGTTATAAATGACAGCTATCGTCCAAAAATATACTGAAGTAAGGCTGCCAAGAGGACTTGAAAGCGGGGCAGAATTGCAGGAAACCGATTTCAGGAGGTAGACTGGAATTGCATTGAAAGCATAGGAAAAGAGGCAGAACGTCCACAATGATGCACTTGGCCAAAAAGGGCGTATGCGTTTTTTCCTGAATATATTCAGGAAAAATCGCATACGCCCTTTTTGGCCAACCAAGCAAGGTTGCAAAGGAAATCTGCACTACAATGATGTCTCACTTCCCCCCGGTCAAAAGGGCCATCTGAAAAAAGTGTAAAATCCAGAAAGGCAGGACAGGCCATGGAGAACTGGGAGCCTTGTTATGCTGATGGGCGGGATGTAAATTGCCAACAGCCACTCGGGAGAAGTGTATGGTGTTTCCTGAAACATCTAATAAACAAAGCAACAGAGCCTAGGGCACTTCCACTTATGGTCCTTTAGCTTAGGGAAATTAAAATCAAAAAGACACAGCCACCCCAAAGGTTGGGACGGCTCTGTTTACAAGAACCTGGTTTACGGTACAAGTTCAATATCGCAGAAAGTGAAAAATGGATAAAGAAGTTGTGGTACTTACGTACAATGCAGTATCACTCAGCAATGAAATCTATGTCATCAGGCCCGTAGCAGCATAATGAGTGGATTCAGGTACGATGATTCTAACTGAAATAAGTCACACAGGAAAAGAAACATCATAAGATATCACTAATACACGGAATGTAACCTTGGCTACACAGGAACTGAATTACAAAACAGAACAGGGTCTCAAATTTAGAAACCCAACTTATGCTTGCTTAAGGGGAAAGGTGAGTTGGGGTGCTGCATAAAACCAGAGATTGAAATGAGCACAGATAAAGTTCCTTAAACCAAATACGGAATAGACAAGAGCTACTCCTTGCTCAACGAAATGGACTCAACACCCCATATTAAATGCCTAAGAGTGTACCTGACTAGGAAGTATCTTAAAACCTATGGATTGCTATGTCTCTGAAAGAGAATCAAGTGTGTGTACAGGGGCATAAACGCAGCAGTGATAGGATTGGAGAGGTTCGGTGAGCAAATGAAGACCCTTTGAAGTCATATTTCATGGTACCCATTCCACGGGTCTCAACTCTCCAGGTTTAAGGTATTCTTCCTTCAGCTAAAACATGCATGTGGAACCCAGAGTATGATCAACCGTGTGATCGGGAGACGTGTTCCAATATGTCTCAGTTTTCGTCCCCAGGTACTCGGGTGCAACATTCCAGACGCTTTACTAACACTCTCCCGACTTGGAGAGTCAGTGCCTTTAACCTCCTGTTTGGCCCAGTTTGCAATTTCTGCGGAAGATGAACAGGAATAGGGAGAACCAATGACAGATTACCTGGAGGTGTGTGGACGGGCAAATTTAACTCTCATTTCCCACCAGGAAGAGGAATTAACCAAAGGCTCAGCGTGCCGTGCCGGAACCAGATTAGGGCCTGAAGCCATCCTGCGGTGTTGCGGCCAGCTCACGAGAAAGCGAGTTGAAGAAAGGAGCTCAGGGGCACTGTAATTCACAAACCTGCAGAGTTATAAATGACAGCTATCGTCCAAAAATATACTGAAGTAAGGCTGCCAAGAGGACTTGAAAGCGGGGCAGAATTGCAGGAAACCGATTTCAGGAGGTAGACTGGAATTGCATTGAAAGCATAGGAAAAGAGGCAGAACGTCCACAATGATGCACTTGGCCAAAAAGGGCGTATGCGTTTTTTCCTGAATATATTCAGGAAAAAACGCATACGCCCTTTTTGGCCAACCAAGCAAGCTTGCAAAGGAAATCTGCACTACAATGAAGTCTCACTTCCCCCCGGTCAAAAGGGCCATCTGAAAAAAGTGTAAAATCCAGAAAGGCAGGACAGGCCATGGAGAACTGGGAGCCTTGTTATGCTGATGGGCGGGATGTAAATTGCCAACAGCCACTCGGGAGAAGTGTATGGTGTTTCCTGAAACATCTAAAAAACAAAGCAACAGAGCCTAGGGCACTTCCACTTATGGTCCTATAGCTTAGGGAAATTAAAATCAAAAGACACAGCCACCCCAAAGGTTGGGACGGCTCTGTTTACAAGAACCTGGTTTACGGTACAAGTTCAATATCGCAGAAAGTGAAAAATGGATAAAGAAGTTGTGGTACTTACGTACAATGCAGTATCACTCAGCAATGAAATCTATGTCATCAGGCCCGTAGCAGCATAATGAGTGGATTCAGGTACGATGATTCTAACTGAAATAAGTCACACAGGAAAAGAAACATCATAAGATATCACTAATACACGGAATGTAACCTTGGCTACACAGGAACTGAATTACAAAACAGAACAGGGTCTCAAATTTAGAAACCCAACTTATGCTTGCTTAAGGGGAAAGGTGAGTTGGGGTGCTGCATAAAACCAGAGATTGAAATGAGCACAGATAAAGTTCCTTAAACCAAATACAGAATAGACAAGAGCTACTCCTTGCTCAACGAAATGGACTCAACACCCCATATTAAATGCCTAAGAGTGTACCTGACTAGGAAGTATCTTAAAACCTATGGATTGCTATGTCTCTGAAAGAGAATCAAGTGTGTGTACAGGGGCATAAATGCAGCAGTGATAGGATTGGAGAGGTTCGGTGAGCAAATGAAGACCCTTTGAAGTCATATTGCATGGTACCCATTCCACGGGTCTCAACTCTCCAGGTTTAAGGTATTCTTCCTTCAGCTAAAACATGCATGTGGAACCCAGAGTATGATCAACCGTGTGATCGGGAGACGTGTTCCAATATGTCTCAGTTTTCGTCCCCTGGTACTCGGGTGCAACATTCCAGACGCTTTACTAACACTCTCCCGACTTGGAGAGTCAGTGCCTTTAACCTCCTGTTTGGCCCAGTTTGCAATTTCTGCGGAAGATGAACAGGAATAGGGAGAACCAATGACAGACTAGCTGGAGGTGTCTGGACGGGCAAATTTAACTCTCATTTCCCACCAGGAAGAGGAATTAACCAAAGGCTCAGCGTGCCGTGCCGGAACCAGATTAGGGCCTGAAGCCATCCTGCGGTGTTGCGGCCAGCTCACGAGAAAGCGAGTTGAAGAAAGGAGCTCAGGGGCACTGTAATTCACAAACCTGCAGAGTTATAAATGACAGCTATCGTCCAAAAATATACTGAAGTAAGGCTGCCAAGAGGACTTGAAAGCGGGGCAGAATTGCAGGAAACCGATTTCAGGAGGTAGACTGGAATTGCATTGAAAGCATAGGAAAAGAGGCAGAACGTCCACAATGATGCACTTGGCCAAAAAGGGCGTATGCGTTTTTTCCTGAATATATTCAGGAAAAAACGCATACGCCCTTTTTGGCCAACCAAGCAAGGTTGCAAAGGAAATCTGCACTACAATGAAGTCTCACTTCCCCCCGGTCAAAAGGGCCATCTGAAAAAAGTGTAAAATCCAGAAAGGCAGGACAGGCCATGGAGAACTGGGAGCCTTGTTATGCTGATGGGCGGGATGTAAATTGCCAACAGCCACTCGGGAGAAGTGTATGGTGTTTCCTGAAACATCTAAAAAACAAAGCAACAGAGCCTAGGGCACTTCCACTTATGGTCCTATAGCTTAGGGAAATTAAAATCAAAAGACACAGCCACCCCAAAGGTTGGGCCGGCTCTGTTTACAAGAACCTGGTTTACGGTACAAGTTCAATATCGCAGAAAGTGAAAAATGGATAAAGAAGTTGTGGTACTTACGTACAATGCAATATCACTCAGCAATGAAATCTATGTCATCAGGCCCGTAGCAGCATAATGAGTGGATTCAGGTACGATGATTCTAACTGAAATAAGTCACACAGGAAAAGAAACATCATAAGATATCACTAATACACGGTATGTAACCTTGGCTACACAGGAACTGATATACAAAACAGAACAGGGTCTCAAATTTAGAAAACCAACTTATGCTTGCTTAAGGGGAAAGGTGAGTTGGGGTGCTGCATAAAACCAGAGATTGAAATGAGCACAGATAAAGTTCCTTAAGCCAAATATGGAATAGACAAGAGCTACTCCTTGCTCAACGAAATGGACTCAACACCCCATATTAAATGCCTAAGAGTGTACCTGACTAGGAAGTATCTTAAAACCTATGGATTGCTATGTCTCTGAAAGAGAATCAAGTGTGTGTACAGGGGCATAAATGCAGCAGTGATAGCTTTGGAGAGGTTCGGTGAGCAAATGAAGACCCTTTGAAGTCATATTGCATGGTACCCATTCCACGGGTCTCAACTCTCCAGGTTTAACGTATTCTTCCTTCAGCTAAAACATGCATGTGGAACCCAGAGTATGATCAACCGTGTGATCGGGAGACGTGTTCCAATATGTGTCAGTTTTCGTCCCCTGGTACTCGGGTGCAACATTCCAGACGCTTTACTAACACTCTCCCGACTTGGAGAGTCAGTGCCTTTAACCTCCTGTTTGGCCCAGTTTGCAATTTCTGCGGAAGATGAACAGGAATAGGGAGAACCAATGACAGACTAGCTGGAGGTGTCTGGACGGGCAAATTTAACTCTCATTTCCCACCAGGAAGAGGAATTAACCAAAGGCTCAGCGTGCCGTGCCGGAACCAGATTAGGGCCTGAAGCCATCCTGCGGTGTTGCGGCCAGCTCACGAGAAAGCGAGTTGAAGAAAGGAGCTCAGGGGCACTGTAATTCACAAACCTGCAGAGTTATAAATGACAGCTATCGTCCAAAAATATACTGAAGTAAGGCTGCCAAGAGGACTTGAAAGCGGGGCAGAATTGCAGGAAACCGATTTCAGGAGGTAGACTGGAATTGCATTGAAAGCATAGGAAAAGAGGCAGAACGTCCACAATGATGCACTTGGCCAAAAAGGGCGTATGCGTTTTTTCCTGAATATATTCAGGAAAAATCGCATACGCCCTTTTTGGCCAACCAAGCAAGGTTGCAAAGGAAATCTGCACTACAATGATGTCTCACTTCCCCCCGGTCAAAAGGGCCATCTGAAAAAAGTGTAAAATCCAGAAAGGCAGGACAGGCCATGGAGAACTGGGAGCCTTGTTATGCTGATGGGCGGGATGTAAATTGCCAACAGCCACTCGGGAGAAGTGTATGGTGTTTCCTGAAACATCTAATAAACAAAGCAACAGAGCCTAGGGCACTTCCACTTATGGTCCTTTAGCTTAGGGAAATTAAAATCAAAAAGACACAGCCACCCCAAAGGTTGGGACGGCTCTGTTTACAAGAACCTGGTTTACGGTACAAGTTCAATATCGCAGAAAGTGAAAAATGGATAAAGAAGTTGTGGTACTTACGTACAATGCAGTATCACTCAGCAATGAAATCTATGTCATCAGGCCCGTAGCAGCATAATGAGTGGATTCAGGTACGATGATTCTAACTGAAATAAATCACACAGGAAAAGAAACATCATAAGATATCACTAATACACGGAATGTAACCTTGGCTACACAGGAACTGAATTACAAAACAGAACAGGGTCTCAAATTTAGAAACCCAACTTATGCTTGCTTAAGGGGAAAGGTGAGTTGGGGTGCTGCATAAAACCAGAGATTGAAATGAGCACAGATAAAGTTCCTTAAACCAAATACGGAATAGACAAGAGCTACTCCTTGCTCAACGAAATGGACTCAACACCCCATATTAAATGCCTAAGAGTGTACCTGACTAGGAAGTATCTTAAAACCTATGGATTGCTATGTCTCTGAAAGAGAATCAAGTGTGTGTACAGGGGCATAAACGCAGCAGTGATAGGATTGGAGAGGTTCGGTGAGCAAATGAAGACCCTTTGAAGTCATATTTCATGGTACCCATTCCACGGGTCTCAACTCTCCAGGTTTAAGGTATTCTTCCTTCAGCTAAAACATGCATGTGGAACCCAGAGTATGATCAACCGTGTGATCGGGAGACGTGTTCCAATATGTCTCAGTTTTCGTCCCCAGGTACTCGGGTGCAACATTCCAGACGCTTTACTAACACTCTCCCGACTTGGAGAGTCAGTGCCTTTAACCTCCTGTTTGGCCCAGTTTGCAATTTCTGCGGAAGATGAACAGGAATAGGGAGAACCAATGACAGATTACCTGGAGGTGTGTGGACGGGCAAATTTAACTCTCATTTCCCACCAGGAAGAGGAATTAACCAAAGGCTCAGCGTGCCGTGCCGGAACCAGATTAGGGCCTGAAGCCATCCTGCGGTGTTGCGGCCAGCTCACGAGAAAGCGAGTTGAAGAAAGGAGCTCAGGGGCACTGTAATTCACAAACCTGCAGAGTTATAAATGACAGCTATCGTCCAAAAATATACTGAAGTAAGGCTGCCAAGAGGACTTGAAAGCGGGGCAGAATTGCAGGAAACCGATTTCAGGAGGTAGACTGGAATTGCATTGAAAGCATAGGAAAAGAGGCAGAACGTCCACAATGATGCACTTGGCCAAAAAGGGCGTATGCGTTTTTTCCTGAATATATTCAGGAAAAAACGCATACGCCCTTTTTGGCCAACCAAGCAAGCTTGCAAAGGAAATCTGCACTACAATGAAGTCTCACTTCCCCCCGGTCAAAAGGGCCATCTGAAAAAAGTGTAAAATCCAGAAAGGCAGGACAGGCCATGGAGAACTGGGAGCCTTGTTATGCTGATGGGCGGGATGTAAATTGCCAACAGCCACTCGGGAGAAGTGTATGGTGTTTCCTGAAACATCTAAAAAACAAAGCAACAGAGCCTAGGGCACTTCCACTTATGGTCCTTTAGCTTAGGGAAATTAAAATCAAAAAGACACAGCCACCCCAAAGGTTGGGACGGCTCTGTTTACAAGAACCTGGTTTACGGTACAAGTTCAATATCGCAGAAAGTGAAAAATGGATAAAGAAGTTGTGGTACTTACGTACAATGCAGTATCACTCAGCAATGAAATCTATGTCATCAGGCCCGTAGCAGCATAATGAGTGGATTCAGGTACGATGATTCTAACTGAAATAAGTCACACAGGAAAAGAAACATCATAAGATATCACTAATACACGGAATGTAACCTTGGCTACACAGGAACTGAATTACAAAACAGAACAGGGTCTCAAATTTAGAAACCCAACTTATGCTTGCTTAAGGGGAAAGGTGAGTTGGGGTGCTGCATAAAACCAGAGATTGAAATGAGCACAGATAAAGTTCCTTAAACCAAATACAGAATAGACAAGAGCTACTCCTTGCTCAACGAAATGGACTCAACACCCCATATTAAATGCCTAAGAGTGTACCTGACTAGGAAGTATCTTAAAACCTATGGATTGCTATGTCTCTGAAAGAGAATCAAGTGTGTGTACAGGGGCATAAACGCAGCAGTGATAGGATTGGAGAGGTTCGGTGAGCAAATGAAGACCCTTTGAAGTCATATTTCATGGTACCCATTCCACGGGTCTCAACTCTCCAGGTTTAAGGTATTCTTCCTTCAGCTAAAACATGCATGTGGAACCCAGAGTATGATCAACCGTGTGATCGGGAGACGTGTTCCAATATGTCTCAGTTTTCGTCCCCAGGTACTCGGGTGCAACATTCCAGACGCTTTACTAACACTCTCCCGACTTGGAGAGTCAGTGCCTTTAACCTCCTGTTTGGCCCAGTTTGCAATTTCTGCGGAAGATGAACAGGAATAGGGAGAACCAATGACAGATTAGCTGGAGGTGTGTGGACGGGCAAATTTAACTCTCATTTCCCACCAGGAAGAGGAATTAACCAAAGGCTCAGCGTGCCGTGCCGGAACCAGATTAGGGCCTGAAGCCATCCTGCGGTGTTGCGGCCAGCTCACGGGAAAGCGAGTTGAAGAAAGGAGCTCAGGGGCACTGTAATTCACAAACCTGCAGAGTTATAAATGACAGCTATCGTCCAAAAATATACTGAAGTAAGGCTGCCAAGAGGACTTGAAAGCGGGGCAGAATTGCAGGAAACCGATTTCAGGAGGTAGACTGGAATTGCATTGAAAGCATAGGAAAAGAGGCAGAACGTCCACAATGATGCACTTGGCCAAAAAGGGCGTATGCGTTTTTTCCTGAATATATTCAGGAAAAAACGCATACGCCCTTTTTGGCCAACCAAGCAAGCTTGCAAAGCAAATCTGCACTACAATGAAGTCTCACTTCCCCCCGGTCAAAAGGGCCATCTGAAAAAAGTGTAAAATCCAGAAAGGCAGGACAGGCCATGGAGAACTGGGAGCCTTGTTATGCTGATGGGCGGGATGTAAATTGCCAACAGCCACTCGGGAGAAGTGTATGGTGTTTCCTGAAACATCTAAAAAACAAAGCAACAGAGCCTAGGGCACTTCCACTTATGGTCCTATAGCTTAGGGAAATTAAAATCAAAAAGACACAGCCACCCCAAAGGTTGGGACGGCTCTGTTTACAAGAACCTGGTTTACGGTACAAGTTCAATATCGCAGAAAGTGAAAAATGGATAAAGAAGTTGTGGTACTTACGTACAATGCAGTATCACTCAGCAATGAAATCTATGTCATCAGGCCCGTAGCAGCATAATGAGTGGATTCAGGTACGATGATTCTAACTGAAATAAGTCACACAGGAAAAGAAACATCATAAGATATCACTAATACACGGAATGTAACCTTGGCTACACAGGAACTGAATTACAAAACAGAACAGGGTCTCAAATTTAGAAACCCAACTTATGCTTGCTTAAGGGGAAAGGTGAGTTGGGGTGCTGCATAAAACCAGAGATTGAAATGAGCACAGATAAAGTTCCTTAAGCCAAATATGGAATAGACAAGAGCTACTCCTTGCTCAACGAAATGGACTCAACACCCCATATTAAATGCCTAAGAGTGTACCTGACTAGGAAGTATCTTAAAACCTATGGATTGCTATGTCTCTGAAAGAGAATCAAGTGTGTGTACAGGGGCATAAACGCAGCAGTGATAGGATTGGAGAGGTTCGGTGAGCAAATGAAGACCCTTTGAAGTCATATTGCATGGTACCCATTCCACGGGTCTCAACTCTCCAGGTTTAAGGTATTCTTCCTTCAGCTAAAACATGCATGTGGAACCCAGAGTATGATCAACCGTGTGATCGGGAGACGTGTTCCAATATGTCTCAGTTTTCATCCCCTGGTACTCGGGTGCAACATTCCAGACGCTTTACTAACACTCTCCCGACTTGGAGAGTCAGTGCCTTTAACCTCCTGTTTGGCCCAGTTTGCAATTTCTGCGGAAGATGAACAGGAATAGGGAGAACCAATGAGAGACTAGCTGGAGGTGTCTGGACGGGCAAATTTAACTCTCATTTCCCACCAGGAAGAGGAATTAACCAAAGGCTCAGCGTGCCGTGCCGGAACCAGATTAGGGCCTGAAGCCATCCTGCGGTGTTGCGGCCAGCTCATGAGAAAGCGAGTTGAAGAAAGGAGCTCAGGGGCACTGTAATTCACAAACCTGCAGAGTTATAAATGACAGCTATCGTCCAAAAATATACTGAAGTACGGCTGCCAAGAGGACTTGAAAGCGGGGCAGAATTGCAGGAAACCGATTTCAGGAGGTAGACTGGAATTGCATTGAAAGCATAGGAAAAGAGGCAGAACGTCCACAATGATGCACTTGGCCAAAAAGGGCGTATGCGTTTTTTCCTGAATATATTCAGGAAAAAACGCATACGCCCTTTTTGGCCAACCAAGCAAGCTTGCAAAGGAAATCTGCACTACAATGAAGTCTCACTTCCCCCCGGTCAAAAGGGCCATCTGAAAAAAGTGTAAAATCCAGAAAGGCAGGACAGGCCATGGAGAACTGGGAGCCTTGTTATGCTGATGGGCGGGATGTCAATTGCCAACAGCCACTCGGGAGAAGTGTATGGTGTTTCCTGAAACATCTAAAAAACAAAGCAACAGAGCCTAGGGCACTTCCACTTATGGTCCTTTAGCTTAGGGAAATTAAAATCAAAAAGACACAGCCACCCCAAAGGTTGGGACGGCTCTGTTTACAAGAACCTGGTTTACGGTACAAGTTCAATATCGCAGAAAGTGAAAAATGGATAAAGAAGTTGTGGTACTTACGTACAATGCAGTATCACTCAGCAATGAAATCTATGTCATCAGGCCCGTAGCAGCATAATGAGTGGATTCAGGTACGATGATTCTAACTGAAATAAGTCACACAGGAAAAGAAACATCATAAGATATCACTAATACACGGAATGTAACCTTGGCTACACAGGAACTGAATTACAAAACAGAACAGGGTCTCAAATTTAGAAACCCAACTTATGCTTGCTTAAGGGGAAAGGTGAGTTGGGGTGCTGCATAAAACCAGAGATTGAAATGAGCACAGATAAAGTTCCTTAAACCAAATACGGAATAGACAAGAGCTACTCCTTGCTCAACGAAATGGACTCAACACCCCATATTAAATGCCTAAGAGTGTACCTGACTAGGAAGTATCTTAAAACCTATGGATTGCTATGTCTCTGAAAGAGAATCAAGTGTGTGTACAGGGGCATAAACGCAGCAGTGATAGGATTGGAGAGGTTCGGTGAGCAAATGAAGACCCTTTGAAGTCATATTGCATGGTACCCATTCCACGGGTCTCAACTCTCCAGGTTTAAGGTATTCTTCCTTCAGCTAAAACATGCATGTGGAACCCAGAGTATGATCAACCGTGTGATCGGGAGACGTGTTCCAATATGTCTCAGTTTTCGTCCCCAGGTACTCGGGTGCAACATTCCAGACGCTTTACTAACACTCTCCCGACTTGGAGAGTCAGTGCCTTTAACCTCCTGTTTGGCCCAGTTTGCAATTTCTGCGGAAGATGAACAGGAATAGGGAGAACCAATGACAGATTAGCTGGAGGTGTGTGGACGGGCAAATTTAACTCTCATTTCCCACCAGGAAGAGGAATTAACCAAAGGCTCAGCGTGCCGTGCCGGAACCAGATTAGGGCCTGAAGCCATCCTGCGGTGTTGCGGCCAGCTCACGGGAAAGCGAGTTGAAGAAAGGAGCTCAGGGGCACTGTAATTCACAAACCTGCAGAGTTATAAATGACAGCTATCGTCCAAAAATATACTGAAGTAAGGCTGCCAAGAGGACTTGAAAGCGGGGCAGAATTGCAGGAAACCGATTTCAGGAGGTAGACTGGAATTGCATTGAAAGCATAGGAAAAGAGGCAGAACGTCCACAATGATGCACTTGGCCAAAAAGGGCGTATGCGTTTTTTCCTGAATATATTCAGGAAAAAACGCATACGCACTTTTTGGCCAACCAAGCAAGCTTGCAAAGCAAATCTGCACTACAATGAAGTCTCACTTCCCCCCGGTCAAAAGGGCCATCTGAAAAATGTGTAAAATCCAGAAAGGCAGGACAGGCCATGGAGAACTGGGAGCCTTGTTATGCTGATGGGCGGGATGTAAATTGCCAACAGCCACTCGGGAGAAGTGTATGGTGTTTCCTGAAACATCTAAAAAACAAAGCAACAGAGCCTAGGGCACTTCCACTTATGGTCCTATAGCTTAGGGAAATTAAAATCAAAAAGACACAGCCACCCCAAAGGTTGGGACGGCTCTGTTTACAAGAACCTGGTTTACGGTACAAGTTCAATATCGCAGAAAGTGAAAAATGGATAAAGAAGTTGTGGTACTTACGTACAATGCAGTATCACTCAGCAATGAAATCTATGTCATCAGGCCCGTAGCAGCATAATGAGTGGATTCAGGTACGATGATTCTAACTGAAATAAGTCACACAGGAAAAGAAACATCATAAGATATCACTAATACACGGAATGTAACCTTGGCTACACAGGAACTGAATTACAAAACAGAACAGGGTCTCAAATTTAGAAAACCAACTTATGCTTGCTTAAGGGGAAAGGTGAGTTGGGGTGCTGCATAAAACCAGAGATTGAAATGAGCACAGATAAATTTCCTTAAGCCAAATATGGAATAGACAAGAGCTACTCCTTGCTCAACGAAATGGACTCAACACCCCATATTAAATGCCTAAGAGTGTACCTGACTAGGAAGTATCTTAAAACCTATGGATTGCTATGTCTCTGAAAGAGAATCAAGTGTGTGTACAGGGGCATAAATGCAGCAGTGATAGGATTGGAGAGGTTCGGTGAGCAAATGAAGACCCTTTGAAGTCATATTGCATGGTACCCATTCCACGGGTCTCAACTCTCCAGGTTTAAGGTATTCTTCCTTCAGCTAAAACATGCATGTGGAACCCAGAGTATGATCAACCGTGTGATCGGGAGACGTGTTCCAATATGTCTCAGTTTTCGTCCCCTGGTACTCGGGTGCAACATTCCAGACGCTTTACTAACACTCTCCCGACTTGGAGAGTCAGTGCCTTTAACCTCCTGTTTGGCCCAGTTTGCAATTTCTGCGGAAGATGAACAGGAATAGGGAGAACCAATGACAGACTAGCTGGAGGTGTCTGGACGGGCAAATTTAACTCTCATTTCCCACCAGGAAGAGGAATTAACCAAAGGCTCAGCGTGCCGTGCCGGAACCAGATTAGGGCCTGAAGCCATCCTGCGGTGTTGCGGCCAGCTCACGAGAAAGCGACTTGAAGAAAGGAGCTCAGGGGCACTGTAATTCACAAACCTGCAGAGTTATAAATGACAGCTATCGTCCAAAAATATACTGAAGTAAGGCTGCCAAGAGGACTTGAAAGCGGGGCAGAATTGCAGGAAACGGATTTCAGGAGGTAGACTGGAATTGCATTGAAAGCATAGGAAAAGAGGCAGAACGTCCACAATGATGCACTTGGCCAAAAAGGGCGTATGCGTTTTTTCCTGAATATATTCAGGAAAAATCGCATACGCCCTTTTTGGCCAACCAAGCAAGGTTGCAAAGGAAATCTGCACTACAATGAAGTCTCACTTCCCCCCGGTCAAAAGGGCCATCTGAAAAAAGTGTAAAATCCAGAAAGGCAGGACAGGCCATGGAGAACTGGGAGCCTTGTTATGCTGATGGGCGGGATGTCAATTGCCAACAGCCACTGGGGAGAAGTGTATGGTGTTTCCTGAAACATCTAAAAAACAAAGCAACAGAGCCTAGGGCACTTCCACTTATGGTCCTATAGCTTAGGGAAATTAAAATCAAAAGACACAGCCACCCCAAAGGTTGGGACGGCTCTGTTTACAAGAACCTGGTTTACGGTACAAGTTCAATATCGCAGAAAGTGAAAAATGGATAAAGAAGTTGTGGTACTTACGTACAATGCAATATCACTCAGCAATGAAATCTATGTCATCAGGCCCGTAGCAGCATAATGAGTGGATTCAGGTATGATGATTCTAACTGAAATAAGTCACACAGGAAAAGAAACATCATAAGATATCACTAATACACGGAATGTAAACTTGGCTACACAGGAACTGAATTACAAAACGGAACAGGGTCTCAAATTTAGAAACCCAACTTATGCTTGCTTAAGGGGAAAGGTGAGTTGGGGTGCTGCATAAAACCAGAGATTGAAATGAGCACAGATAAATTTCCTTAAGCCAAATATGGAATAGACAAGAGCTACTCCTTGCTCAACGAAATGGACTCAACACCCCATATTAAATGCCTAAGAATGTACCTGACTAGGAAGTATCTTAAAACCTATGGATTGCTATGTCTCTGAAAGAGAATCAAGTGTGTGTACAGGGGCATAAATGCAGCAGTGATAGGATTGGAGAGGTTCGGTGAGCAAATGAAGACCCTTTGAAGTCATATTGCATGGTACCCATTCCACGGGTCTCAACTCTCCAGGTTTAAGGTATTCTTCCTTCAGCTAAAACATGCATGTGGAACCCAGAGTATGATCAACCGTGTGATCGGGAGACGTGTTCCAATATGTCTCAGTTTTCGTCCCCTGGTACTCGGGTGCAACATTCCAGACGCTTTACTAACACTCTCCCGACTTGGAGAGTCAGTGCCTTTAACCTCCTGTTTGGCCCAGTTTGCAATTTCTGCGGAAGATGAACAGGAATAGGGAGAACCAATGACAGACTAGCTGGAGGTGTCTGGACGGGCAAATTTAACTCTCATTTCCCACCAGGAAGAGGAATTAACCAAAGGCTCAGCGTGCCGTGCCGGAACCAGATTAGGGCCTGAAGCCATCCTGCGGTGTTGCGGCCAGCTCACGAGAAAGCGACTTGAAGAAAGGAGCTCAGGGGCACTGTAATTCACAAACCTGCAGAGTTATAAATGACAGCTATCGTCCAAAAATATACTGAAGTAAGGCTGCCAAGAGGACTTGAAAGCGGGGCAGAATTGCAGGAAACCGATTTCAGGAGGTAGACTGGAATTGCATTGAAAGCATAGGAAAAGAGGCAGAACGTCCACAATGATGCACTTGGCCAAAAAGGGCGTATGCGTTTTTTCCTGAATATATTCAGGAAAAATCGCATACGCCCTTTTTGGCCAACCAAGCAAGCTTGCAAAGCAAATCTGCACTACAATGAAGTCTCACTTCCCCCCGGTCAAAAGGGCCATCTGAAAAAAGTGTAAAATCCAGAAAGGCAGGACAGGCCATGGAGAACTGGGAGCCTTGTTATGCTGATGGGCGGGATGTCAATTGCCAACAGCCACTCGGGAGAAGTGTATGGTGTTTCCTGAAACATCTAAAAAACAAAGCAACAGAGCCTAGGACACTTCCACTTATGGTCCTATAGCTTAGGGAAATTAAAATCAAAAGACACAGCCACCCCAAAGGTTGGGCCGGCTCTGTTTACAAGAACCTGGTTTACGGTACAAGTTCAATATCGCAGAAAGTGAAAAATGGATAAAGAAGTTGTGGTACTTACGTACAATGCAATATCACTCAGCAATGAAATCTATGTCATCAGGCCCGTAGCAGCATAATGAGTGGATTCAGGTACGATGATTCTAACTGAAATAAGTCACACAGGAAAAGAAACATCATAAGATATCACTAATACACGGAATGTAACCTTGGCTACACAGGAACTGAATTACAAAACAGAACAGGGTCTCAAATTTAGAAAACCAACTTATGCTTGCTTAAGGGGAAAGGTGAGTTGGGGTGCTGCATAAAACCAGAGATTGAAATGAGCACAGATAAAGTTCCTTAAGCCAAATATGGAATAGACAAGAGCTACTCCTTGCTCAACGAAATGGACTCAACACCCCATATTAAATGCCTAAGAGTGTACCTGACTAGGAAGTATCTTAAAACCTATGGATTGCTATGTCTCTGAAAGAGAATCAAGTGTGTGTACAGGGGCATAAACGCAGCAGTGATAGGATTGGAGAGGTTCGGTGAGCAAATGAAGACCCTTTGAAGTCATATTGCATGGTACCCATTCCACGGGTCTCAACTCTCCAGGTTTAAGGTATTCTTCCTTCAGCTAAAACATGCATGTGGAACCCAGAGTATGATCAACCGTGTGATCGGGAGACGTGTTCCAATATGTCTCAGTTTTCGTCCCCAGGTACTCGGGTGCAACATTCCAGACGCTTTACTAACACTCTCCCGACTTGGAGAGTCAGTGCCTTTAACCTCCTGTTTGGCCCAGTTTGCAATTTCTGCGGAAGATGAACAGGAATAGGGAGAACCAATGAGAGACTAGCTGGAGGTGTCTGGACGGGCAAATTTAACTCTCATTTCCCACCAGGAAGAGGAATTAACCAAAGGCTCAGCGTGCCGTGCCGGAACCAGATTAGGGCCTGAATCCATCCTGCGGTGTTGCGGCCAGCTCACGAGAAAGCGAGTTGAAGAAAGGAGCTCAGGGGCACTGTAATTCACAAACCTGCAGAGTTATAAATGACAGCTATCGTCCAAAAATATACTGAAGTAAGGCTGCCAAGAGGACTTGAAAGCGGGGCAGAATTGCAGGAAACCGATTTCAGGAGGTAGACTGGAATTGCATTGAAAGCATAGGAAAAGAGGCAGAACGTCCACAATGATGCACTTGGCCAAAAAGGGCGTATGCGTTTTTTCCTGAATATATTCAGGAAAAAACGCATACGCCCTTTTTGGCCAACCAAGCAAGCTTGCAAAGGAAATCTGCACTACAATGAAGTCTCACTTCCCCCCGGTCAAAAGGGCCATCTGAAAAAAGTGTAAAATCCAGAAAGGCAGGACAGGCCATGGAGAACTGGGAGCCTTGTTATGCTGATGGGCGGGATGTAAATTGCCAACAGCCACTCGGGAGAAGTGTATGGTGTTTCCTGAAACATCTAAAAAACAAAGCAACAGAGCCTAGGGCACTTCCACTTATGGTCCTATAGCTTAGGGAAATTAAAATCAAAAGACACAGCCACCCCAAAGGTTGGGCCGGCTCTGTTTACAAGAACCTGGTTTACGGTACAAGTTCAATATCGCAGAAAGTGAAAAATGGATAAAGAAGTTGTGGTACTTACGTACAATGCAATATCACTCAGCAATGAAATCTATGTCATCAGGCCCGTAGCAGCATAATGAGTGGATTCAGGTACGATGATTCTAACTGAAATAAGTCACACAGGAAAAGAAACATCATAAGATATCACTAATACACGGTATGTAACCTTGGCTACACAGGAACTGATATACAAAACAGAACAGGGTCTCAAATTTAGAAAACCAACTTATGCTTGCTTAAGGGGAAAGGTGAGTTGGGGTGCTGCATAAAACCAGAGATTGAAATGAGCACAGATAAAGTTCCTTAAGCCAAATATGGAATAGACAAGAGCTACTCCTTGCTCAACGAAATGGACTCAACACCCCATATTAAATGCCTAAGAGTGTACCTGACTAGGAAGTATCTTAAAACCTATGGATTGCTATGTCTCTGAAAGAGAATCAAGTGTGTGTACAGGGGCATAAATGCAGCAGTGATAGCTTTGGAGAGGTTCGGTGAGCAAATGAAGACCCTTTGAAGTCATATTGCATGGTACCCATTCCACGGGTCTCAACTCTCCAGGTTTAACGTATTCTTCCTTCAGCTAAAACATGCATGTGGAACCCAGAGTATGATCAACCGTGTGATCGGGAGACGTGTTCCAATATGTGTCAGTTTTCGTCCCCTGGTACTCGGGTGCAACATTCCAGACGCTTTACTAACACTCTCCCGACTTGGAGAGTCAGTGCCTTTAACCTCCTGTTTGGCCCAGTTTGCAATTTCTGCGGAAGATGAACAGGAATAGGGAGAACCAATGACAGACTAGCTGGAGGTGTCTGGACGGGCAAATTTAACTCTCATTTCCCACCAGGAAGAGGAATTAACCAAAGGCTCAGCGTGCCGTGCCGGAACCAGATTAGGGCCTGAAGCCATCCTGCGGTGTTGCGGCCAGCTCACGAGAAAGCGAGTTGAAGAAAGGAGCTCAGGGGCACTGTAATTCACAAACCTGCAGAGTTATAAATGACAGCTATCGTCCAAAAATATACTGAAGTAAGGCTGCCAAGAGGACTTGAAAGCGGGGCAGAATTGCAGGAAACCGATTTCAGGAGGTAGACTGGAATTGCATTGAAAGCATAGGAAAAGAGGCAGAACGTCCACAATGATGCACTTGGCCAAAAAGGGCGTATGCGTTTTTTCCTGAATATATTCAGGAAAAATCGCATACGCCCTTTTTGGCCAACCAAGCAAGGTTGCAAAGGAAATCTGCACTACAATGATGTCTCACTTCCCCCCGGTCAAAAGGGCCATCTGAAAAAAGTGTAAAATCCAGAAAGGCAGGACAGGCCATGGAGAACTGGGAGCCTTGTTATGCTGATGGGCGGGATGTAAATTGCCAACAGCCACTCGGGAGAAGTGTATGGTGTTTCCTGAAACATCTAAAAAACAAAGCAACAGAGCCTAGGGCACTTCCACTTATGGTCCTTTAGCTTAGGGAAATTAAAATCAAAAAGACACAGCCACCCCAAAGGTTGGGACGGCTCTGTTTACAAGAACCTGGTTTACGGTACAAGTTCAATATCGCAGAAAGTGAAAAATGGATAAAGAAGTTGTGGTACTTACGTACAATGCAGTATCACTCAGCAATGAAATCTATGTCATCAGGCCCGTAGCAGCATAATGAGTGGATTCAGGTACGATGATTCTAACTGAAATAAGTCACACAGGAAAAGAAACATCATAAGATATCACTAATACACGGAATGTAACCTTGGCTACACAGGAACTGAATTACAAAACAGAACAGGGTCTCAAATTTAGAAACCCAACTTATGCTTGCTTAAGGGGAAAGGTGAGTTGGGGTGCTGCATAAAACCAGAGATTGAAATGAGCACAGATAAAGTTCCTTAAACCAAATACGGAATAGACAAGAGCTACTCCTTGCTCAACGAAATGGACTCAACACCCCATATTAAATGCCTAAGAGTGTACCTGACTAGGAAGTATCTTAAAACCTATGGATTGCTATGTCTCTGAAAGAGAATCAAGTGTGTGTACAGGGGCATAAACGCAGCAGTGATAGGATTGGAGAGGTTCGGTGAGCAAATGAAGACCCTTTGAAGTCATATTTCATGGTACCCATTCCACGGGTCTCAACTCTCCAGGTTTAAGGTATTCTTCCTTCAGCTAAAACATGCATGTGGAACCCAGAGTATGATCAACCGTGTGATCGGGAGACGTGTTCCAATATGTCTCAGTTTTCGTCCCCAGGTACTCGGGTGCAACATTCCAGACGCTTTACTAACACTCTCCCGACTTGGAGAGTCAGTGCCTTTAACCTCCTGTTTGGCCCAGTTTGCAATTTCTGCGGAAGATGAACAGGAATAGGGAGAACCAATGACAGATTACCTGGAGGTGTGTGGACGGGCAAATTTAACTCTCATTTCCCACCAGGAAGAGGAATTAACCAAAGGCTCAGCGTGCCGTGCCGGAACCAGATTAGGGCCTGAAGCCATCCTGCGGTGTTGCGGCCAGCTCACGGGAAAGCGAGTTGAAGAAAGGAGCTCAGGGGCACTGTAATTCACAAACCTGCAGAGTTATAAATGACAGCTATCGTCCAAAAATATACTGAAGTAAGGCTGCCAAGAGGACTTGAAAGCGGGGCAGAATTGCAGGAAACCGATTTCAGGAGGTAGACTGGAATTGCATTGAAAGCATAGGAAAAGAGGCAGAACGTCCACAATGATGCACTTGGCCAAAAAGGGCGTATGCGTTTTTTCCTGAATATATTCAGGAAAAACCGCATACGCCCTTTTTGGCCAACCAAGCAAGCTTGCAAAGCAAATCTGCACTACAATGAAGTCTCACTTCCCCCCGGTCAAAAGGGCCATCTGAAAAATGTGTAAAATCCAGAAAGGCAGGACAGGCCATGGAGAACTGGGAGCCTTGTTATGCTGATGGGCGGGATGTAAATTGCCAACAGCCACTCGGGAGAAGTGTATGGTGTTTCCTGAAACATCTAAAAAACAAAGCAACAGAGCCTAGGGCACTTCCACTTATGGTCCTATAGCTTAGGGAAATTAAAATCAAAAAGACACAGCCACCCCAAAGGTTGGGACGGCTCTGTTTACAAGAACCTGGTTTACGGTACAAGTTCAATATCGCAGAAAGTGAAAAATGGATAAAGAAGTTGTGGTACTTACGTACAATGCAGTATCACTCAGCAATGAAATCTATGTCATCAGGCCCGTAGCAGCATAATGAGTGGATTCAGGTACGATGATTCTAACTGAAATAAGTCACACAGGAAAAGAAACATCATAAGATATCACTAATACACGGAATGTAACCTTGGCTACACAGGAACTGAATTACAAAACAGAACAGGGTCTCAAATTTAGAAACCCAACTTATGCTTGCTTAAGGGGAAAGGTGAGTTGGGGTGCTGCATAAAACCAGAGATTGAAATGAGCACAGATAAAGTTCCTTAAGCCAAATATGGAATAGACAAGAGCTACTCCTTGCTCAACGAAATGGACTCAACACCCCATATTAAATGCCTAAGAGTGTACCTGACTAGGAAGTATCTTAAAACCTATGGATTGCTATGTCTCTGAAAGAGAATCAAGTGTGTGTACAGGGGCATAAACGCAGCAGTGATAGGATTGGAGAGGTTCGGTGAGCAAATGAAGACCCTTTGAAGTCATATTGCATGGTACCCATTCCACGGGTCTCAACTCTCCAGGTTTAAGGTATTCTTCCTTCAGCTAAAACATGCATGTGGAACCCAGAGTATGATCAACCGTGTGATCGGGAGACGTGTTCCAATATGTCTCAGTTTTCATCCCCTGGTACTCGGGTGCAACATTCCAGACGCTTTACTAACACTCTCCCGACTTGGAGAGTCAGTGCCTTTAACCTCCTGTTTGGCCCAGTTTGCAATTTCTGCGGAAGATGAACAGGAATAGGGAGAACCAATGAGAGACTAGCTGGAGGTGTCTGGACGGGCAAATTTAACTCTCATTTCCCACCAGGAAGAGGAATTAACCAAAGGCTCAGCGTGCCGTGCCGGAACCAGATTAGGGCCTGAAGCCATCCTGCGGTGTTGCGGCCAGCTCATGAGAAAGCGAGTTGAAGAAAGGAGCTCAGGGGCACTGTAATTCACAAACCTGCAGAGTTATAAATGACAGCTATCGTCCAAAAATATACTGAAGTACGGCTGCCAAGAGGACTTGAAAGCGGGGCAGAATTGCAGGAAACCGATTTCAGGAGGTAGACTGGAATTGCATTGAAAGCATAGGAAAAGAGGCAGAACGTCCACAATGATGCACTTGGCCAAAAAGGGCGTATGCGTTTTTTCCTGAATATATTCAGGAAAAAACGCATACGCCCTTTTTGGCCAACCAAGCAAGCTTGCAAAGGAAATCTGCACTACAATGAAGTCTCACTTCCCCCCGGTCAAAAGGGCCATCTGAAAAAAGTGTAAAATCCAGAAAGGCAGGACAGGCCATGGAGAACTGGGAGCCTTGTTATGCTGATGGGCGGGATGTCAATTGCCAACAGCCACTCGGGAGAAGTGTATGGTGTTTCCTGAAACATCTAAAAAACAAAGCAACAGAGCCTAGGGCACTTCCACTTATGGTCCTTTAGCTTAGGGAAATTAAAATCAAAAAGACACAGCCACCCCAAAGGTTGGGACGGCTCTGTTTACAAGAACCTGGTTTACGGTACAAGTTCAATATCGCAGAAAGTGAAAAATGGATAAAGAAGTTGTGGTACTTACGTACAATGCAGTATCACTCAGCAATGAAATCTATGTCATCAGGCCCGTAGCAGCATAATGAGTGGATTCAGGTACGATGATTCTAACTGAAATAAGTCACACAGGAAAAGAAACATCATAAGATATCACTAATACACGGAATGTAACCTTGGCTACACAGGAACTGAATTACAAAACAGAACAGGGTCTCAAATTTAGAAACCCAACTTATGCTTGCTTAAGGGGAAAGGTGAGTTGGGGTGCTGCATAAAACCAGAGATTGAAATGAGCACAGATAAAGTTCCTTAAACCAAATACGGAATAGACAAGAGCTACTCCTTGCTCAACGAAATGGACTCAACACCCCATATTAAATGCCTAAGAGTGTACCTGACTAGGAAGTATCTTAAAACCTATGGATTGCTATGTCTCTGAAAGAGAATCAAGTGTGTGTACAGGGGCATAAACGCAGCAGTGATAGGATTGGAGAGGTTCGGTGAGCAAATGAAGACCCTTTGAAGTCATATTGCATGGTACCCATTCCACGGGTCTCAACTCTCCAGGTTTAAGGTATTCTTCCTTCAGCTAAAACATGCATGTGGAACCCAGAGTATGATCAACCGTGTGATCGGGAGACGTGTTCCAATATGTCTCAGTTTTCGTCCCCAGGTACTCGGGTGCAACATTCCAGACGCTTTACTAACACTCTCCCGACTTGGAGAGTCAGTGCCTTTAACCTCCTGTTTGGCCCAGTTTGCAATTTCTGCGGAAGATGAACAGGAATAGGGAGAACCAATGACAGATTAGCTGGAGGTGTGTGGACGGGCAAATTTAACTCTCATTTCCCACCAGGAAGAGGAATTAACCAAAGGCTCAGCGTGCCGTGCCGGAACCAGATTAGGGCCTGAAGCCATCCTGCGGTGTTGCGGCCAGCTCACGGGAAAGCGAGTTGAAGAAAGGAGCTCAGGGGCACTGTAATTCACAAACCTGCAGAGTTATAAATGACAGCTATCGTCCAAAAATATACTGAAGTAAGGCTGCCAAGAGGACTTGAAAGCGGGGCAGAATTGCAGGAAACCGATTTCAGGAGGTAGACTGGAATTGCATTGAAAGCATAGGAAAAGAGGCAGAACGTCCACAATGATGCACTTGGCCAAAAAGGGCGTATGCGTTTTTTCCTGAATATATTCAGGAAAAAACGCATACGCACTTTTTGGCCAACCAAGCAAGCTTGCAAAGCAAATCTGCACTACAATGAAGTCTCACTTCCCCCCGGTCAAAAGGGCCATCTGAAAAATGTGTAAAATCCAGAAAGGCAGGACAGGCCATGGAGAACTGGGAGCCTTGTTATGCTGATGGGCGGGATGTAAATTGCCAACAGCCACTCGGGAGAAGTGTATGGTGTTTCCTGAAACATCTAAAAAACAAAGCAACAGAGCCTAGGGCACTTCCACTTATGGTCCTATAGCTTAGGGAAATTAAAATCAAAAAGACACAGCCACCCCAAAGGTTGGGACGGCTCTGTTTACAAGAACCTGGTTTACGGTACAAGTTCAATATCGCAGAAAGTGAAAAATGGATAAAGAAGTTGTGGTACTTACGTACAATGCAGTATCACTCAGCAATGAAATCTATGTCATCAGGCCCGTAGCAGCATAATGAGTGGATTCAGGTACGATGATTCTAACTGAAATAAGTCACACAGGAAAAGAAACATCATAAGATATCACTAATACACGGAATGTAACCTTGGCTACACAGGAACTGAATTACAAAACAGAACAGGGTCTCAAATTTAGAAAACCAACTTATGCTTGCTTAAGGGGAAAGGTGAGTTGGGGTGCTGCATAAAACCAGAGATTGAAATGAGCACAGATAAATTTCCTTAAGCCAAATATGGAATAGACAAGAGCTACTCCTTGCTCAACGAAATGGACTCAACACCCCATATTAAATGCCTAAGAGTGTACCTGACTAGGAAGTATCTTAAAACCTATGGATTGCTATGTCTCTGAAAGAGAATCAAGTGTGTGTACAGGGGCATAAATGCAGCAGTGATAGGATTGGAGAGGTTCGGTGAGCAAATGAAGACCCTTTGAAGTCATATTGCATGGTACCCATTCCACGGGTCTCAACTCTCCAGGTTTAAGGTATTCTTCCTTCAGCTAAAACATGCATGTGGAACCCAGAGTATGATCAACCGTGTGATCGGGAGACGTGTTCCAATATGTCTCAGTTTTCGTCCCCTGGTACTCGGGTGCAACATTCCAGACGCTTTACTAACACTCTCCCGACTTGGAGAGTCAGTGCCTTTAACCTCCTGTTTGGCCCAGTTTGCAATTTCTGCGGAAGATGAACAGGAATAGGGAGAACCAATGACAGACTAGCTGGAGGTGTCTGGACGGGCAAATTTAACTCTCATTTCCCACCAGGAAGAGGAATTAACCAAAGGCTCAGCGTGCCGTGCCGGAACCAGATTAGGGCCTGAAGCCATCCTGCGGTGTTGCGGCCAGCTCACGAGAAAGCGAGTTGAAGAAAGGAGCTCAGGGGCACTGTAATTCACAAACCTGCAGAGTTATAAATGACAGCTATCGTCCAAAAATATACTGAAGTAAGGCTGCCAAGAGGACTTGAAAGCGGGGCAGAATTGCAGGAAACCGATTTCAGGAGGTAGACTGGAATTGCATTGAAAGCATAGGAAAAGAGGCAGAACGTCCACAATGATGCACTTGGCCAAAAAGGGCGTATGCGTTTTTTCCTGAATATATTCAGGAAAAATCGCATACGCCCTTTTTGGCCAACCAAGCAAGGTTGCAAAGGAAATCTGCACTACAATGAAGTCTCACTTCCCCCCGGTCAAAAGGGCCATCTGAAAAAAGTGTAAAATCCAGAAAGGCAGGACAGGCCATGGAGAACTGGGAGCCTTGTTATGCTGATGGGCGGGATGTCAATTGCCAACAGCCACTGGGGAGAAGTGTATGGTGTTTCCTGAAACATCTAAAAAACAAAGCAACAGAGCCTAGGGCACTTCCACTTATGGTCCTATAGCTTAGGGAAATTAAAATCAAAAGACACAGCCACCCCAAAGGTTGGGCCGGCTCTGTTTACAAGAACCTGGTTTACGGTACAAGTTCAATATCGCAGAAAGTGAAAAATGGATAAAGAAGTTGTGGTACTTACGTACAATGCAATATCACTCAGCAATGAAATCTATGTCATCAGGCCCGTAGCAGCATAATGAGTGGATTCAGGTATGATGATTCTAACTGAAATAAGTCACACAGGAAAAGAAACATCATAAGATATCACTAATACACGGAATGTAAACTTGGCTACACAGGAACTGAATTACAAAACGGAACAGGGTCTCAAATTTAGAAACCCAACTTATGCTTGCTTAAGGGGAAAGGTGAGTTGGGGTGCTGCATAAAACCAGAGATTGAAATGAGCACAGATAAATTTCCTTAAGCCAAATATGGAATAGACAAGAGCTACTCCTTGCTCAACGAAATGGACTCAACACCCCATATTAAATGCCTAAGAATGTACCTGACTAGGAAGTATCTTAAAACCTATGGATTGCTATGTCTCTGAAAGAGAATCAAGTGTGTGTACAGGGGCATAAATGCAGCAGTGATAGGATTGGAGAGGTTCGGTGAGCAAATGAAGACCCTTTGAAGTCATATTGCATGGTACCCATTCCACGGGTCTCAACTCTCCAGGTTTAAGGTATTCTTCCTTCAGCTAAAACATGCATGTGGAACCCAGAGTATGATCAACCGTGTGATCGGGAGACGTGTTCCAATATGTGTCAGTTTTCGTCCCCTGGTACTCGGGTGCAACATTCCAGACGCTTTACTAACACTCTCCCGACTTGGAGAGTCAGTGCCTTTAACCTCCTGTTTGGCCCAGTTTGCAATTTCTGCGGAAGATGAACAGGAATAGGGAGAACCAATGACAGACTAGCTGGAGGTGTCTGGACGGGCAAATTTAACTCTCATTTCCCACCAGGAAGAGGAATTAACCAAAGGCTCAGCGTGCCGTGCCGGAACCAGATTAGGGCCTGAAGCCATCCTGCGGTGTTGCGGCCAGCTCACGAGAAAGCGAGTTGAAGAAAGGAGCTCAGGGGCACTGTAATTCACAAACCTGCAGAGTTATAAATGACAGCTATCGTCCAAAAATATACTGAAGTAAGGCTGCCAAGAGGACTTGAAAGCGGGGCAGAATTGCAGGAAACCGATTTCAGGAGGTAGACTGGAATTGCATTGAAAGCATAGGAAAAGAGGCAGAACGTCCACAATGATGCACTTGGCCAAAAAGGGCGTATGCGTTTTTTCCTGAATATATTCAGGAAAAATCGCATACGCCCTTTTTGGCCAACCAAGCAAGGTTGCAAAGGAAATCTGCACTACAATGATGTCTCACTTCCCCCCGGTCAAAAGGGCCATCTGAAAAAAGTGTAAAATCCAGAAAGGCAGGACAGGCCATGGAGAACTGGGAGCCTTGTTATGCTGATGGGCGGGATGTAAATTGCCAACAGCCACTGGGGAGAAGTGTATGGTGTTTCCTGAAACATCTAAAAAACAAAGCAACAGAGCCTAGGGCACTTCCACTTATGGTCCTATAGCTTAGGGAAATTAAAATCAAAAGACACAGCCACCCCAAAGGTTTGGCCGGCTCTGTTTACAAGAACCTGGTTTACGGTACAAGTTCAATATTGCAGAAAGTGAAAAATGGATAAAGAAGTTGTGGTACTTACGTACAATGCAATATCACTCAGCAATGAAATCTATGTCATCAGGCCCGTAGCAGCATAATGAGTGGATTCAGGTACGATGATTCTAACTGAAATAAGTCACACAGAAAAAGAAACATCATAAGATATCACTAATACACGGAATGTAAACTTGGCTACACAGGAACTGAATTACAAAACAGAACAGGGTCTCAAATTTAGAAAACCAACTTATGCTTGCTTAAGGGGAAAGGTGAGTTGGGGTGCTGCATAAAACCAGAGATTGAAATGAGCACAGATAAAGTTCCTTAAGCCAAATATGGAATAGACAAGAGCTACTCCTTGCTCAACGAAATGGACTCAACACCCCATATTAAATGCCTAAGAGTGTACCTGACTAGGAAGTATCTTAAAACCTATGGATTGCTATGTCTCTGAAAGAGAATCAAGTGTGTGTACAGGGGCATAAACGCAGCAGTGATAGGATTGGAGAGGTTCGGTGAGCAAATGAAGACCCTTTGAAGTCATATTTCATGGTACCCATTCCACGGGTCTCAACTCTCCAGGTTTAAGGTATTCTTCCTTCAGCTAAAACATGCATGTGGAACCCAGAGTATGATCAACCGTGTGATCGGGAGACGTGTTCCAATATGTCTCAGTTTTCGTCCCCAGGTACTCGGGTGCAACATTCCAGACGCTTTACTAACACTCTCCCGACTTGGAGAGTCAGTGCCTTTAACCTCCTGTTTGGCCCAGTTTGCAATTTCTGCGGAAGATGAACAGGAATAGGGAGAACCAATGACAGATTAGCTGGAGGTGTGTGGACGGGCAAATTTAACTCTCATTTCCCACCAGGAAGAGGAATTAACCAAAGGCTCAGCGTGCCGTGCCGGAACCAGATTAGGGCCTGAAGCCATCCTGCGGTGTTGCGGCCAGCTCACGGGAAAGCGAGTTGAAGAAAGGAGCTCAGGGGCACTGTAATTCACAAACCTGCAGAGTTATAAATGACAGCTATCGTCCAAAAATATACTGAAGTAAGGCTGCCAAGAGGACTTGAAAGCGGGGCAGAATTGCAGGAAACCGATTTCAGGAGGTAGACTGGAATTGCATTGAAAGCATAGGAAAAGAGGCAGAACGTCCACAATGATGCACTTGGCCAAAAAGGGCGTATGCGTTTTTTCCTGAATATATTCAGGAAAAAACGCATACGCCCTTTTTGGCCAACCAAGCAAGCTTGCAAAGCAAATCTGCACTACAATGAAGTCTCACTTCCCCCAGGTCAAAAGGGCCATCTGAAAAATGTGTAAAATCCAGAAAGGCAGGACAGGCCATGGAGAACTGGGAGCCTTGTTATGCTGATGGGCGGGATGTAAATTGCCAACAGCCACTCGGGAGAAGTGTATGGTGTTTCCTGAAACATCTAAAAAACAAAGCAACAGAGCCTAGGGCACTTCCACTTATGGTCCTATAGCTTAGGGAAATTAAAATCAAAAAGACACAGCCACCCCAAAGGTTGGGACGGCTCTGTTTACAAGAACCTGGTTTACGGTACAAGTTCAATATCGCAGAAAGTGAAAAATGGATAAAGAAGTTGTGGTACTTACGTACAATGCAGTATCACTCAGCAATGAAATCTATGTCATCAGGCCCGTAGCAGCATAATGAGTGGATTCAGGTACGATGATTCTAACTGAAATAAGTCACACAGGAAAAGAAACATCATAAGATATCACTAATACACGGAATGTAACCTTGGCTACACAGGAACTGAATTACAAAACAGAACAGGGTCTCAAATTTAGAAACCCAACTTATGCTTGCTTAAGGGGAAAGGTGAGTTGGGGTGCTGCATAAAACCAGAGATTGAAATGAGCACAGATAAAGTTCCTTAAGCCAAATATGGAATAGACAAGAGCTACTCCTTGCTCAACGAAATGGACTCAACACCCCATATTAAATGCCTAAGAGTGTACCTGACTAAGAAGTATCTTAAAACCTATGGATTGCTATGTCTCTGAAAGAGAATCAAGTGTGTGTACAGGGGCATAAACGCAGCAGTGATAGGATTGGAGAGGTTCGGTGAGCAAATGAAGACCCTTTGAAGTCATATTGCATGGTACCCATTCCACGGGTCTCAACTCTCCAGGTTTAAGGTATTCTTCCTTCAGCTAAAACATGCATGTGGAACCCAGAGTATGATCAACCGTGTGATCGGGAGACGTGTTCCAATATGTCTCAGTTTTCGTCCCCTGGTACTCGGGTGCAACATTCCAGACGCTTTACTAACACTCTCCCGACTTGGAGAGTCAGTGCCTTTAACCTCCTGTTTGGCCCAGTTTGCAATTTCTGCGGAAGATGAACAGGAATAGGGAGAACCAATGACAGACTAGCTGGAGGTGTCTGGACGGGCAAATTTAACTCTCATTTCCCACCAGGAAGAGGAATTAACCAAAGGCTCAGCGTGCCGTGCCGGAACCAGATTAGGGCCTGAAGCCATCCTGCGGTGTTGCGGCCAGCTCACGAGAAAGCGAGTTGAAGAAAGGAGCTCAGGGGCACTGTAATTCACAAACCTGCAGAGTTATAAATGACAGCTATCGTCCAAAAATATACTGAAGTAAGGCTGCCAAGAGGACTTGAAAGCGGGGCAGAATTGCAGGAAACCGATTTCAGGAGGTAGACTGGAATTGCATTGAAAGCATAGGAAAAGAGGCAGAACGTCCACAATGATGCACTTGGCCAAAAAGGGCGTATGCGTTTTTTCCTGAATATATTCAGGAAAAAACGCATACGCCCTTTTTGGCCAACCAAGCAAGCTTGCAAAGGAAATCTGCACTACAATGAAGTCTCACTTCCCCCCGGTCAAAAGGGCCATCTGAAAAAAGTGTAAAATCCAGAAAGGCAGGACAGGCCATGGAGAACTGGGAGCCTTGTTATGCTGATGGGCGGGATGTAAATTGCCAACAGCCACTCGGGAGAAGTGTATGGTGTTTCCTGAAACATCTAAAAAACAAAGCAACAGAGCCTAGGGCACTTCCACTTATGGTCCTTTAGCTTAGGGAAATTAAAATCAAAAAGACACAGCCACCCCAAAGGTTGGGACGGCTCTGTTTACAAGAACCTGGTTTACGGTACAAGTTCAATATCGCAGAAAGTGAAAAATGGATAAAGAAGTTGTGGTACTTACGTACAATGCAGTATCACTCAGCAATGAAATCTATGTCATCAGGCCCGTAGCAGCATAATGAGTGGATTCAGGTACGATGATTCTAACTGAAATAAGTCACACAGGAAAAGAAACATCATAAGATATCACTAATACACGGAATGTAACCTTGGCTACACAGGAACTGAATTACAAAACAGAACAGGGTCTCAAATTTAGAAACCCAACTTATGCTTGCTTAAGGGGAAAGGTGAGTTGGGGTGCTGCATAAAACCAGAGATTGAAATGAGCACAGATAAAGTTCCTTAAACCAAATACGAAATAGACAAGAGCTACTCCTTGCTCAACGAAATGGACTCAACACCCCATATTAAATGCCTAAGAGTGTACCTGACTAGGAAGTATCTTAAAACCTATGGATTGCTATGTCTCTGAAAGAGAATCAAGTGTGTGTACAGGGGCATAAACGCAGCAGTGATAGGATTGGAGAGGTTCGGTGAGCAAATGAAGACCCTTTGAAGTCATATTGCATGGTACCCATTCCACGGGTCTCAACTCTCCAGGTTTAAGGTATTCTTCCTTCAGCTAAAACATGCATGTGGAACCCAGAGTATGATCAACCGTGTGATCGGGAGACGTGTTCCAATATGTCTCAGTTTTCGTCCCCAGGTACTCGGGTGCAACATTCCAGACGCTTTACTAACACTCTCCCGACTTGGAGAGTCAGTGCCTTTAACCTCCTGTTTGGCACAGTTTGCAATTTCTGCGGAAGATGAACAGGAATAGGGAGAACCAATGACAGACTAGCTGGAGGTGTCTGGACGGGCAAATTTAACTCTCATTTCCCACCAGGAAGAGGAATTAACCAAAGGCTCAGCGTGCCGTGCCGGAACCAGATTAGGGCCTGAAGCCATCCTGCGGTGTTGCGGCCAGCTCACGAGAAAGCGAGTTGAAGAAAGGAGCTCAGGGGCACTGTAATTCACAAACCTGCAGAGTTATAAATGACAGCTATCGTCCAAAAATATACTGAAGTAAGGCTGCCAAGAGGACTTGAAAGCGGGGCAGAATTGCAGGAAACCGATTTCAGGAGGTAGACTGGAATTGCATTTAAAGCATAGGAAAAGAGGCAGAACGTCCACAATGATGCACTTGGCCAAAAAGTGCGTATGCGTTTTTTCCTGAATATATTCAGGAAAAAACGCATACGCCCTTTTTGGCCAACCAAGCAAGCTTGCAAAGGAAATCTGCACTACAATGAAGTCTCACTTCCCCCCGGTCAAAAGGGCCATCTGAAAAAAGTGTAAAATCCAGAAAGGCAGGACAGGCCATGGAGAACTGGGAGCCTTGTTATGCTGATGGGCGGGATGTAAATTGCCAACAGCCACTCGGGAGAAGTGTATGGTGTTTCCTGAAACATCTAAAAAACAAAGCAACAGAGCCTAGGGCACTTCCACTTATGGTCCTATAGCTTAGGGAAATTAAAATCAAAAAGACACAGCCACCCCAAAGGTTGGGACGGCTCTGTTTACAAGAACCTGGTTTACGGTACAAGTTCAATATCGCAGAAAGTGAAAAATGGATAAAGAAGTTGTGGTACTTACGTACAATGCAGTATCACTCAGCAATGAAATCTATGTCATCAGGCCCGTAGCAGCATAATGAGTGGATTCAGGTACGATGATTCTAACTGAAATAAGTCACACAGGAAAAGAAACATCATAAGATATCACTAATACACGGAATGTAACCTTGGCTACACAGGAACTGAATTACAAAACAGAACAGGGTCTCAAATTTAGAAACCCAACTTATGCTTGCTTAAGGGGAAAGGTGAGTTGGGGTGCTGCATAAAACCAGAGATTGAAATGAGCACAGATAAAGTTCCTTAAGCCAAATATGGAATAGACAAGAGCTACTCCTTGCTCAACGAAATGGACTCAACACCCCATATTAAATGCCTAAGAGTGTACCTGACTAGGAAGTATCTTAAAACCTATGGATTGCTATGTCTCTGAAAGAGAATCAAGTGTGTGTACAGGGGCATAAACGCAGCAGTGATAGGATTGGAGAGGTTCGGTGAGCAAATGAAGACCCTTTGAAGTCATATTGCATGGTACCCATTCCACGGGTCTCAACTCTCCAGGTTTAAGGTATTCTTCCTTCAGCTAAAACATGCATGTGGAACCCAGAGTATGATCAACCGTGTGATCGGGAGATGTGTTCCAATATGTCTCAGTTTTCATCCCCTGGTACTCGGGTGCAACATTCCAGACGCTTTACTAACACTCTCCCGACTTGGAGAGTCAGTGCCTTTAACCTCCTGTTTGGCCCAGTTTGCAATTTCTGCGGAAGATGAACAGGAATAGGGAGAACCAATGAGAGACTAGCTGGAGGTGTCTGGACGGGCAAATTTAACTCTCATTTCCCACCAGGAAGAGGAATTAACCAAAGGCTCAGCGTGCCGTGCCGGAACCAGATTAGGGCCTGAAGCCATCCTGCGGTGTTGCGGCCAGCTCACGAGAAAGCGAGTTGAAGAAAGGAGCTCAGGGGCACTGTAATTCACAAACCTGCAGAGTTATAAATGACAGCTATCGTCCAAAAATATACTGAAGTACGGCTGCCAAGAGGACTTGAAAGCGGGGCAGAATTGCACGAAACCGATTTCAGGAGGTAGACTGGAATTGCATTTAAAGCATAGGAAAAGAGGCAGAACGTCCACAATGATGCACTTGGCCAAAAAGGGCGTATGCGTTTTTTCCTGAATATATTCAGGAAAAAACGCATACGCCCTTTTTGGCCAACCAAGCAAGCTTGCAAAGGAAATCTGCACTACAATGAAGTCTCACTTCCCCCCGGTCAAAAGGGCCATCTGAAAAAAGTGTAAAATCCAGAAAGGCAGGACAGGCCATGGAGAACTGGGAGCCTTGTTATGCTGATGGGCGGGATGTCAATTGCCAACAGCCACTCGGGAGAAGTGTATGGTGTTTCCTGAAACATCTAAAAAACAAAGCAACAGAGCCTAGGGCACTTCCACTTATGGTCCTATAGCTTAGGGAAATTAAAATCAAAAGACACAGCCACCCCAAAGGTTGGGACGGCTCTGTTTACAAGAACCTGGTTTACGGTACAAGTTCAATATCGCAGAAAGTGAAAAATGGATAAAGAAGTTGTGGTACTTACGTACAATGCAGTATCACTCAGCAATGAAATCTATGTCATCAGGCCCGTAGCAGCATAATGAGTGGATTCAGGTATGATGATTCTAACTGAAATAAGTCACACAGGAAAAGAAACATAATAAGATATCACTAATACACGGAATGTAAACTTGGCTACACAGGAACTGAATTACAAAACGGAACAGGGTCTCAAATTTAGAAACCCAACTTATGCTTGCTTAAGGGGAAAGGTGAGTTGGGGTGCTGCATAAAACCAGAGATTGAAATGAGCACAGATAAAGTTCCTTAAGCCAAATATGGAATAGACAAGAGCTACTCCTTGCTCAACGAAATGGACTCAACACCCCATATTAAATGCCTAAGAGTGTACCTGACTAGGAAGTATCTTAAAACCTATGGATTGCTATGTCTCTGAAAGAGAATCAAGTGTGTGTACAGGGGCATAAATGCAGCAGTGATAGGATTTGAGAGGTTCGGTGAGCAAATGAAGACCCTTTGAAGTCATATTGCATGGTACCCATTCCACGGGTCTCAACTCTCCAGGTTTAAGGTATTCTTCCTTCAGCTAAAACATGCATGTGGAACCCAGAGTATGATCAACCGTGTGATCGGGAGACGTGTTCCAATATGTCTCAGTTTTCGTCCCCTGGTACTCGGGTGCAACATTCCAGACGCTTTACTAACACTCTCCCGACTTGGAGAGTCAGTGCCTTTAACCTCCTGTTTGGCCCAGTTTGCAATTTCTGCGGAAGATGAACAGGAATAGGGAGAACCAATGACAGACTAGCTGGAGGTGTCTGGACGGGCAAATTTAACTCTCATTTCCCACCAGGAAGAGGAATTAACCAAAGGCTCAGCGTGCCGTGCCGGAACCAGATTAGGGCCTGAAGCCATCCTGCGGTGTTGCGGCCAGCTCACGAGAAAGCGAGTTGAAGAAAGGAGCTCAGGGGCACTGTAATTCACAAACCTGCAGAGTTATAAATGACAGCTATCGTCCAAAAATATACTGAAGTAAGGCTGCCAAGAGGACTTGAAAGCGGGGCAGAATTGCAGGAAACCGATTTCAGGAGGTAGACTGGAATTGCATTGAAAGCATAGGAAAAGAGGCAGAACGTCCACAATGATGCACTTGGCCAAAAAGGGCGTATGCGTTTTTTCCTGAATATATTCAGGAAAAAACGCATACGCCCTTTTTGGCCAACCAAGCAAGCTTGCAAAGGAAATCTGCACTACAATGAAGTCTCACTTCCCCCCGGTCAAAAGGGACATCTGAAAAAAGTGTAAAATCCAGAAAGGCAGGACAGGCCATGGAGAACTGGGAGCCTTGTTATGCTGATGGGCGGGATGTAAATTGCCAACAGCCACTGGGGAGAAGTGTATGGTGTTTCCTGAAACATCTAAAAAACAAAGCAACAGAGCCTAGGGCACTTCCACTTATGGTCCTATAGCTTAGGGAAATTAAAATCAAAAGACACAGCCACCCCAAAGGTTGGGCCGGCTCTGTTTACAAGAACCTGGTTTACGGTACAAGTTCAATATCGCAGAAAGTGAAAAATGGATAAAGAAGTTGTGGTACTTACGTACAATGCAATATCACTCAGCAATGAAATCTATGTCATCAGGCCCGTAGCAGCATAATGAGTGGATTCAGGTACGATGATTCTAACTGAAATAAGTCACACAGGAAAAGAAACATCATAAGATATCACTAATACACGGAATGTAACCTTGGCTACACAGGAACTGAATTACAAAACAGAACAGGGTCTCAAATTTAGAAAACCAACTTATGCTTGCTTAAGGGGAAAGGTGAGTTGGGGTGCTGCATAAAACCAGAGATTGAAATGAGCACAGATAAAGTTCCTTAAGCCAAATATGGAATAGACAAGAGCTACTCCTTGCTCAACGAAATGGACTCAACACCCCATATTAAATGCCTAAGAGTGTACCTGACTAGGAAGTATCTTAAAACCTATGGATTGCTATGTCTCTGAAAGAGAATCAAGTGTGTGTACAGGGGCATAAACGCAGCAGTGATAGGATTGGAGAGGTTCGGTGAGCAAATGAAGACCCTTTGAAGTCATATTGCATGGTACCCATTCCACGGGTCTCAACTCTCCAGGTTTAAGGTATTCTTCCTTCAGTTAAAACATGCATGTGGAACCCAGAGTATGATCAACCGTGTGATCGGGAGACGTGTTCCAATATGTCTCAGTTTTCGTCCCCTGGTACTCGGGTGCAACATTCCAGACGCTTTACTAACACTCTCCCGACTTGGAGAGTCAGTGCCTTTAACCTCCTGTTTGGCCCAGTTTGCAATTTCTGCGGAAGATGAACAGGAATAGGGAGAACCAATGAGAGACTTGCTGGAGGTGTCTGGACGGGCAAATTTAACTCTCATTTCCCACCAGGAAGAGGAATTAACCAAAGGCTCAGCGTGCCGTGCCGGAACCAGATTAGGGCCTGAAGCCATCCTGCGGTGTTGCGGCCAGCTCACGAGAAAGCGAGTTGAAGAAAGGAGCTCAGGGGCACTGTAATTCACAAACCTGCAGAGTTATAAATGACAGCTATCGTCCAAAAATATACTGAAGTAAGGCTGCCAAGAGGACTTGAAAGCGGGGCAGAATTGCAGGAAACCGATTTCAGGAGGTAGACTGGAATTGCATTGAAAGCATAGGAAAAGAGGCAGAACGTCCACAATGATGCACTTGGCCAAAAAGGGCATATGCGTTTTTTCCTGAATATATTCAGGAAAAATCGCATACGCCCTTTTTGGCCAACCAAGCAAGGTTGCAAAGGAAATCTGCACTACAATGATGTCTCACTTCCCCCCGGTCAAAAGGGCCATCTGAAAAAAGTGTAAAATCCAGAAAGGCAGGACAGGCCATGGAGAACTGGGAGCCTTGTTATGCTGATGGGCGGGATGTAAATTGCCAACAGCCACTGGGGAGAAGTGTATGGTGTTTCCTGAAACATCTAAAAAACAAAGCAACAGAGCCTAGGGCACTTCCACTTATGGTCCTATAGCTTAGGGAAATTAAAATCAAAAGACACAGCCACCCCAAAGGTTGGGACGGCTCTGTTTACAAGAACCTGGTTTACGGTACAAGTTCAATATTGCAGAAAGTGAAAAATGGATAAAGAAGTTGTGGTACTTACGTACAATGCAGTATCACTCAGCAATGAAATCTATGTCATCAGGCCCGTAGCAGCATAATGAGTGGATTCAGGTACGATGATTCTAACTGAAATAAGTCACACAGGAAAACAAACATCATAAGATATCACTAATACACGGAATGTAAACTTGGCTACACAGGAACTGAATTACAAAACAGAACAGGGTCTCAAATTTAGAAAACCAACTTATGCTTGCTTAAGGGGAAAGGTGAGTTGGGGTGCTGCATAAAACCAGAGATTGAAATGAGCACAGATAAAGTTCCTTAAGCCAAATATGGAATAGACAAGAGCTACTCCTTGCTCAACGAAATGGACTCAACACCCCATATTAAATGCCTAAGAGTGTACCTGACTAGGAAGTATCTTAAAACCTATGGATTGTTATGTCTCCGAAAGAGAATCAAGCGTGTGTACAGGGGCATAAACGCAGCAGTGATAGGACTGGAGAGGTTCGGTGAGCAAATGAAGACCCTTTGAAGTCATATTGCATGGTACCCATTCCACGGGTCTCAACTCTCCAGGTTTAAGGCATTCTTCCTTCAGCTAAAACATGCATGTGGAACCCAGAGTATGATCAACCGTGTGATCGGGAGACGTGTTCCAATATGTGTCAGTTTTCGTCCCCTGGTACTCGGGTGCAACATTGCAGACGCTTTACTAACACTCTCCCAACTTGGAGAGTCAGCGCCTTTAACCTCCTGTTTGGCCCAGTTTGCAATTTCTGCGGAAGATGAACAGGAATAGGGAGAACCAATGAGAGACTAGATGGAGGTGTCTGGACGGGCAAATTTAACTCTCATTTCCCACCAGGAAGAGGAATTAACCAAAGGCTCAGCGTGCCGTGCCGGAACCAGATTAGGGCCTGAAGCAACCCTGCGGTGTTGCGGCCAGCTCACGAGAAAGCGAGTTGAAGAAAGGAGCTCAGGGGCACTGTAATTCACAAACCTGCAGAGTTATAAATGACAGCTATCGTCCAAAAATATACTGAAGTAAGGCTGCCAAGAGGACTTGAAAGCGGGGCAGAATTGCAGGAAACCGATTTCAGGAGGTAGACTGGAATTGCATTTAAAGCATAGGAAAAGAGGCAGAACGTCCACAATGATGCACTTGGCCAAAAAGGGCGTATGCGTTTTTTCCTGAATATATTCAGGAAAAAACGCATACGCCCTTTTTGGCCAACCAAGCAAGCTTGCAAAGGAAATCTGCACTACAATGAAGTCTCACTTCCCCCCGGTCAAAAGGGCCATCTGAAAAAAGTGTAAAATCCAGAAAGGCAGGACAGGCCATGGAGAACTGGGAGCCTTGTTATGCTGATGGGCGGGATGTAAATTGCCAACAGCCACTCGGGAGAAGTGTATGGTGTTTCCTGAAACATCTAAAAAACAAAGCAACAGAGCCTAGGGCACTTCCACTTATGGTCCTTTAGCTTAGGGAAATTAAAATCAAAAAGACACAGCCACCCCAAAGGTTGGGACGGCTCTGTTTACAAGAACCTGGTTTACGGTACAAGTTCAATATCGCAGAAAGTGAAAAATGGATAAAGAAGTTGTGGTACTTACGTACAATGCAGTATCACTCAGCAATGAAATCTATGTCATCAGGCCCGTAGCAGCATAATGAGTGGATTCAGGTACGATGATTCTAACTGAAATAAGTCACACAGGAAAAGAAACATCATAAGATATCACTAATACACGGAATGTAACCTTGGCTACACAGGAACTGAATTACAAAACAGAACAGGGTCTCAAATTTAGAAACCCAACTTATGCTTGCTTAAGGGGAAAGGTGAGTTGGGGTGCTGCATAAAACCAGAGATTGAAATGAGCACAGATAAAGTTCCTTAAACCAAATACGGAATAGACAAGAGCTACTCCTTGCTCAACGAAATGGACTCAACACCCCATATTAAATGCCTAAGAGTGTACCTGACTAGGAAGTATCTTAAAACCTATGGATTGCTATGTCTCTGAAAGAGAATCAAGTGTGTGTACAGGGGCATAAACGCAGCAGTGATAGGATTGGAGAGGTTCGGTGAGCAAATGAAGACCCTTTGAAGTCATATTTCATGGTACCCATTCCACGGGTCTCAACTCTCCAGGTTTAAGGTATTCTTCCTTCAGCTAAAACATGCATGTGGAACCCAGAGTATGATCAACCGTGTGATGGGAGACGTGTTCCAATATGTCTCAGTTTTCGTCCCCAGGTACTCGGGTGCAACATTCCAGACGCTTTACTAACACTCTCCCGACTTGGAGAGTCAGTGTCTTTAACCTCCTGTTTGGCCCAGTTTGCAATTTCTGCGGAAGATGAACAGGAATAGGGAGAACCAATGACAGATTAGCTGGAGGTGTGTGGACGGGCAAATTTAACTCTCATTTCCCACCTGGAAGAGGAATTAACCAAAGGCTCAGCGTGCCGTGCCGGAACCAGATTAGGGCCTGAAGCCATCCTGCGGTGTTGCGGCCAGCTCACGGGAAAGCGAGTTGAAGAAAGGAGCTCAGGGGCACTGTAATTCACAAACCTGCAGAGTTATAAATGACAGCTATCGTCCAAAAATATACTGAAGTAAGGCTGCCAAGAGGACTTGAAAGCGGGGCAGAATTGCAGGAAACCGATTTCAGGAGGTAGACTGGAATTGCATTGAAAGCATAGGAAAAGAGGCAGAACGTCCACAATGATGCACTTGGCCAAAAAGTGCGTATGCGTTTTTTCCTGAATATATTCAGGAAAAAACGCATACGCCCTTTTTGGCCAACCAAGCAAGCTTGCAAAGGAAATCTGCACTACAATGAAGTCTCACTTCCCCCCGGTCAAAAGGGCCATCTGAAAAATGTGTAAAATCCAGAAAGGCAGGACAGGCCATGGAGAACTGGGAGCCTTGTTATGCTGATGGGCGGGATGTCAATTGCCAACAGCCACTGGGGAGAAGTGTATGGTGTTTCCTGAAACATCTAAAAAACAAAGCAACAGAGCCTAGGGCACTTCCACTTATGGTCCTATAGCTTAGGGAAATTAAAATCAAAAGACACAGCCACCCCAAAGGTTGGGCCGGCTCTGTTTACAAGAACCTGGTTTACGGTACAAGTTCAATATCGCAGAAAGTGAAAAATGGATAAAGAAGTTGTGGTACTTACGTACAATGCAATATCACTCAGCAATGAAATCTATGTCATCAGGCCCGTAGCAGCATAATGAGTGGATTCAGGTATGATGATTCTAACTGAAATAAGTCACACAGGAAAAGAAACATAATAAGATATCACTAATACACGGAATGTAAACTTGGCTACACGGGAACTGAATTACAAAACGGAACAGGGTCTCAAATTTAGAAACCCAACTTATGCTTGCTTAAGGGGAAAGGTGAGTTGGGGTGCTGCATAAAACCAGAGATTGAAATGAGCACAGATAAATTTCCTTAAGCCAAATATGGAATAGACAAGAGCTACTCCTTGCTCAACGAAATGGACTCAACACCCCATATTAAATGCCTAAGAGTGTACCTGACTAGGAAGTATCTTAAAACCTATGGATTGCTATGTCTCTGAAAGAGAATCAAGTGTGTGTACAGGGGCATAAATGCAGCAGTGATAGGATTGGAGAGGTTCGGTGAGCAAATGAAGACCCTTTGAAGTCATATTGCATGGTACCCATTCCACGGGTCTCAACTCTCCAGGTTTAAGGTATTCTTCCTTCAGCTAAAACATGCATGTGGAACCCAGAGTATGATCAACCGTGTGATCGGGAGACGTGTTCCAATATGTCTCAGTTTTCGTCCCCAGGTACTCGGGTGCAACATTCCAGACGCTTTACTAACACTCTCCCGACTTGGAGAGTCAGTGCCTTTAACCTCCTGTTTGGCCCAGTTTGCAATTTCTGCGGAAGATGAACAGGAATAGGGAGAACCAATGACAGACTAGCTGGAGGTGTCTGGACGGGCAAATTTAACTCTCATTTCCCACCAGGAAGAGGAATTAACCAAAGGCTCAGCGTGCCGTGCCGGAACCAGATTAGGGCCTGAAGCCATCCTGCGGTGTTGCGGCCAGCTCACGAGAAAGCGAGTTGAAGAAAGGAGCTCAGGGGCACTGTAATTCACAAACCTGCAGAGTTATAAATGACAGCTATCGTCCAAAAATATACTGAAGTAAGGCTGCCAAGAGGACTTGAAAGCGGGGCAGAATTGCAGGAAACCGATTTCAGGAGGTAGACTGGAATTGCATTGAAAGCATAGGAAAAGAGGCAGAACGTCCACAATGATGCACTTGGCCAAAAAGGGCGTATGCGTTTTTTCCTGAATATATTCAGGAAAAATCGCATACGCCCTTTTTGGCCAACCAAGCAAGGTTGCAAAGGAAATCTGCACTACAATGAAGTCTCACTTCCCCCCGGTCAAAAGGGCCATCTGAAAAAAGTGTAAAATCCAGAAAGGCAGGACAGGCCATGGAGAACTGGGAGCCTTGTTATGCTGATGGGCGGGATGTCAATTGCCAACAGCCACTGGGGAGAAGTGTATGGTGTTTCCTGAAACATCTAAAAAACAAAGCAACAGAGCCTAGGGCACTTCCACTTATGGTCCTATAGCTTAGGGAAATTAAAATCAAAAGACACAGCCACCCCAAAGGTTGGGCCGGCTCTGTTTACAAGAACCTGGTTTACGGTACAAGTTCAATATCGCAGAAAGTGAAAAATGGATAAAGAAGTTGTGGTACTTACGTACAATGCAATATCACTCAGCAAAGAAATCTATGTCATCAGGCCCGTAGCAGCATAATGAGTGGATTCAGGTACGATGATTCTAACTGAAATAAGTCACACAGGAAAAGAAACATCATAAGATATCACTAATACACGGAATGTAACCTTGGCTACACATGAACTGAATTACAAAACAGAACAGGGTCTCAAATTTAGAAAACCAACTTATGCTTGCTTAAGGGGAAAGGTGAGTTGGGGTGCTGCATAAAACCAGAGATTGAAATGAGCACAGATAAAGTTCCTTAAGCCAAATATGGAATAGACAAGAGCTACTCCTTGCTCAACGAAATGGACTCAACACCCCATATTAAATGCCTAAGAGTGTACCTGACTAGGAAGTATCTTAAAACCTATGGATTGCTATGTCTCTGAAAGAGAATCAAGTGTGTGTACAGGGGCATAAATGCAGCAGTGATAGCTTTGGAGAGGTTCGGTGAGCAAATGAAGACCCTTTGAAGTCATATTGCATGGTACCCATTCCACGGGTCTCAACTCTCCAGGTTTAAGGTATTCTTCCTTCAGCTAAAACATGCATGTGGAACCCAGAGTATGATCAACCGTGTGATCGGGAGACGTGTTCCAATATGTCTCAGTTTTCGTCCCCTGGTACTCGGGTGCAACATTCCAGACGCTTTACTAACACTCTCCCGACTTGGAGAGTCAGTGCCTTTAACCTCCTGTTTGGCCCAGTTTGCAATTTCTGCGGAAGATGAACAGGAATAGGGAGAACCAATGACAGACTAGCTGGAGGTGTCTGGACGGGCAAATTTAACTCTCATTTCCCACCAGGAAGAGGAATTAACCAAAGGCTCAGCGTGCCGTGCCGGAACCAGATTTGGGCCTGAAGCAATCCTGCGGTGTTGCGGCCAGCTCACGAGAAAGCGAGTTGAAGAAAGGAGCTCAGGGGCACTGTAATTCACAAACCTGCAGAGTTATAAATGACAGCTATCGTCCAAAAATATACTGAAGTAAGGCTGCCAAGAGGACTTGAAAGCGGGGCAGAATTGCAGGAAACCGATTTCAGGAGGTAGACTGGAATTGCATTTAAAGCATAGGAAAAGAGGCAGAACGTCCACAATGATGCACTTGGCCAAAAAGGGCGTATGCGTTTTTTCCTGAATATATTCAGGAAAAAACGCATACGCCCTTTTTGGCCAACCAAGCAAGCTTGCAAAGGAAATCTGCACTACAATGAAGTCTCACTTCCCCCCGGTCAAAAGGGCCATCTGAAAAAAGTGTAAAATCCAGAAAGGCAGGACAGGCCATGGAGAACTGGGAGCCTTGTTATGCTGATGGGCGGGATGTAAATTGCCAACAGCCACTCGGGAGAAGTGTATGGTGTTTCCTGAAACATCTAAAAAACAAAGCAACAGAGCCTAGGGCACTTCCACTTATGGTCCTTTAGCTTAGGGAAATTAAAATCAAAAAGACACAGCCACCCCAAAGGTTGGGACGGCTCTGTTTACAAGAACCTGGTTTACGGTACAAGTTCAATATCGCAGAAAGTGAAAAATGGATAAAGAAGTTGTGGTACTTACGTACAATGCAGTATCACTCAGCAATGAAATCTATGTCATCAGGCCCGTAGCAGCATAATGAGTGGATTCAGGTACGATGATTCTAACTGAAATAAGTCACACAGGAAAAGAAACATCATAAGATATCACTAATACACGGAATGTAACCTTGGCTACACAGGAACTGAATTACAAAACAGAACAGGGTCTCAAATTTAGAAAACCATCTTATGCTTGCTTAAGGGGAAAGGTGAGTTGGGGTGCTGCATAAAACCAGAGATTGAAATGAGCACAGATAAAATTCCTTAAACCAAATACGGAATAGACAAGAGCTACTCCTTGCTCAACGAAATGGACTCAACACCCCATATTAAATGCCTAAGAGTGTACCTGACTAGGAAGTATCTTAAAACCTATGGATTGCTATGTCTCTGAAAGAGAATCAAGGGTGTGTACAGGGGCATAAACGCAGCAGTGATAGGATTGGAGAGGTTCGGTGAGCAAATGAAGACCCTTTGAAGTCATATTTCATGGTACCCATTCCACGGGTCTCAACTCTCCAGGTTTAAGGTATTCTTCCTTCAGCTAAAACATGCATTTGGAACCCAGAGTATGATCAACCGTGTGATCGGGAGACGTGTTCCAATATGTCTCAGTTTTCGTCCCCAGGTACTCGGGTGCAACATTCCAGACGCTTTACTAACACTCTCCCGACTTGGAGAGTCAGTGCCTTTAACCTCCTGTTTGGCCCAGTTTGCAATTTCTGCGGAAGATGAACAGGAATAGGGAGAACCAATGACAGATTAGCTGGAGGTGTGTGGACGGGCAAATTTAACTCTCATTTCCCACCAGGAAGAGGAATTAACCAAAGGCTCAGCGTGCCGTGCCGGAACCAGATTAGGGCCTGAAGCCATCCTGCGGTGTTGCGGCCAGCTCACGGGAAAGCGAGTTGAAGAAAGGAGCTCAGGGGCACTGTAATTCACAAACCTGCAGAGTTATAAATGACAGCTATCGTCCAAAAATATACTGAAGTAAGGCTGCCAAGAGGACTTGAAAGCGGGGCAGAATTGCAGGAAACCGATTTCAGGAGGTAGACTGGAATTGCATTGAAAGCATAGGAAAAGAGGCAGAACGTCCACAATGATGCACTTGGCCAAAAAGGGCGTATGCGTTTTTTCCTGAATATATTCAGGAAAAAACGCATACGCCCTTTTTGGCCAACCAAGCAAGCTTGCAAAGGAAATCTGCACTACAATGAAGTCTCACTTCCCCCCGGTCAAAAGGGCCATCTGAAAAAAGTGTAAAATCCAGAAAGGCAGGACAGGCCATGGAGAACTGGGAGCCTTGTTATGCTGATGGGCGGGATGTCAATTGCCAACAGCCACTCGGGAGAAGTGTATGGTGTTTCCTGAAACATCTAAAAAACAAAGCAACAGAGCCTAGGGCACTTCCACTTATGGTCCTATAGCTTAGGGAAATTAAAATCAAAAGACACAGCCACCCCAAAGGTTGGGCCGGCTCTGTTTACAAGAACCTGGTTTACGGTACAAGTTCAATATCGCAGAAAGTGAAAAATGGATAAAGAAGTTGTGGTACTTACGTACAATGCAATATCACTCAGCAATGAAATCTATGTCATCAGGCCCGTAGCAGCATAATGAGTGGATTCAGGTACGATGATTCTAACTGAAATAAGTCACACAGAAAAAGAAACATCATAAGATATCACTAATACACGGAATGTAAACTTGGCTACACAGGAACTGAATTACAAAACAGAACAGGGTCTCAAATTTAGAAAACCAACTTATGCTTGCTTAAGGGGAAAGGTGAGTTGGGGTGCTGCATAAAACCAGAGATTGAAATGAGCACAGACAAAGTTCCTTAAGCCAAATATGGAATAGACAAGAGCTACTCCTTGCTCAACGAAATGGACTCAACACCCCATATTAAATGCCTAAGAGTGTACCTGACTAGGAAGTATCTTAAAACCTATGGATTGCTATGTCTCTGAAAGAGAATCAAGTGTGTGTACAGGGGCATAAATGCAGCAGTGATAGCTTTGGAGAGGTTCGGTGAGCAAATGAAGACCCTTTGAAGTCATATTGCATGGTACCCATTCCACGGGTCTCAACTCTCCAGGTTTAAGGTATTCTTCCTTCAGCTAAAACATGCATGTGGAACCCAGAGTATGATCAACCGTGTGATCGGGAGACGTGTTCCAATATGTCTCAGTTTTCGTCCCCTGGTACTCGGGTGCAACATTCCAGACGCTTTACTAACACTCTCCCGACTTGGAGAGTCAGTGCCTTTAACCTCCTGTTTGGCCCAGTTTGCAATTTCTGCGGAAGATGAACAGGAATAGGGAGAACCAATGACAGACTAGCTGGAGGTGTCTGGACGGGCAAATTTAACTCTCATTTCCCACCAGGAAGAGGAATTAACCAAAGGCTCAGCGTGCCGTGCCGGAACCAGATTAGGGCCTGAAGCCATCCTGCGGTGTTGCGGCCAGCTCACGAGAAAGCGAGTTGAAGAAAGGAGCTCAGGGGCACTGTAATTCACAAACCTGCAGAGTTATAAATGACAGCTATCGTCCAAAAATATACTGAAGTAAGGCTGCCAAGAGGACTTGAAAGCGGGGCAGAATTGCAGGAAACCGATTTCAGGAGGTAGACTGGAATTGCATTGAAAGCATAGGAAAAGAGGCAGAACGTCCACAATGATGCACTTGGCCAAAAAGGGCGTATGCGTTTTTTCCTGAATATATTCAGGAAAAAACGCATACGCCCTTTTTGGCCAACCAAGCAAGCTTGCAAAGGAAATCTGCACTACAATGAAGTCTCACTTCCCCCCGGTCAAAAGGGCCATCTGAAAAAAGTGTAAAATCCAGAAAGGCAGGACAGGCCATGGAGAACTGGGAGCCTTGTTATGCTGATGGGCGGGATGTAAATTGCCAACAGCCACTCGGGAGAAGTGTATGGTGTTTCCTGAAACATCTAAAAAACAAAGCAACAGAGCCTAGGGCACTTCCACTTATGGTCCTTTAGCTTAGGGAAATTAAAATCAAAAAGACACAGCCACCCCAAAGGTTGGGACGGCTCTGTTTACAAGAACCTGGTTTACGGTACAAGTTCAATATCGCAGAAAGTGAAAAATGGATAAAGAAGTTGTGGTACTTACGTACAATGCAGTATCACTCAGCAATGAAATCTATGTCATCAGGCCCGTAGCAGCATAATGAGTGGATTCAGGTACGATGATTCTAACTGAAATAAGTCACACAGGAAAAGAAACATCATAAGATATCACTAATACACGGAATGTAACCTTGGCTACACAGGAACTGAATTACAAAACAGAACAGGGTCTCAAATTTAGAAAACCATCTTATGCTTGCTTAAGGGGAAAGGTGAGTTGGGGTGCTGCATAAAACCAGAGATTGAAATGAGCACAGATAAAATTCCTTAAACCAAATACGGAATAGACAAGAGCTACTCCTTGCTCAACGAAATGGACTCAACACCCCATATTAAATGCCTAAGAGTGTACCTGACTAGGAAGTATCTTAAAACCTATGGATTGCTATGTCTCTGAAAGAGAATCAAGGGTGTGTACAGGGGCATAAACGCAGCAGTGATAGGATTGGAGAGGTTCGGTGAGCAAATGAAGACCCTTTGAAGTCATATTTCATGGTACCCATTCCACGGGTCTCAACTCTCCAGGTTTAAGGTATTCTTCCTTCAGCTAAAACATGCATTTGGAACCCAGAGTATGATCAACCGTGTGATCGGGAGACGTGTTCCAATATGTCTCAGTTTTCGTCCCCAGGTACTCGGGTGCAACATTCCAGACGCTTTACTAACACTCTCCCGACTTGGAGAGTCAGTGCCTTTAACCTCCTGTTTGGCCCAGTTTGCAATTTCTGCGGAAGATGAACAGGAATAGGGAGAACCAATGACAGATTAGCTGGAGGTGTGTGGACGGGCAAATTTAACTCTCATTTCCCACCAGGAAGAGGAATTAACCAAAGGCTCAGCGTGCCGTGCCGGAACCAGATTAGGGCCTGAAGCCATCCTGCGGTGTTGCGGCCAGCTCACGGGAAAGCGAGTTGAAGAAAGGAGCTCAGGGGCACTGTAATTCACAAACCTGCAGAGTTATAAATGACAGCTATCGTCCAAAAATATACTGAAGTAAGGCTGCCAAGAGGACTTGAAAGCGGGGCAGAATTGCAGGAAACCGATTTCAGGAGGTAGACTGGAATTGCATTGAAAGCATAGGAAAAGAGGCAGAACGTCCACAATGATGCACTTGGCCAAAAAGGGCGTATGCGTTTTTTCCTGAATATATTCAGGAAAAAACGCATACGCCCTTTTTGGCCAACCAAGCAAGCTTGCAAAGGAAATCTGCACTACAATGAAGTCTCACTTCCCCCCGGTCAAAAGGGCCATCTGAAAAAAGTGTAAAATCCAGAAAGGCAGGACAGGCCATGGAGAACTGGGAGCCTTGTTATGCTGATGGGCGGGATGTCAATTGCCAACAGCCACTCGGGAGAAGTGTATGGTGTTTCCTGAAACATCTAAAAAACAAAGCAACAGAGCCTAGGGCACTTCCACTTATGGTCCTATAGCTTAGGGAAATTAAAATCAAAAGACACAGCCACCCCAAAGGTTGGGCCGGCTCTGTTTACAAGAACCTGGTTTACGGTACAAGTTCAATATCGCAGAAAGTGAAAAATGGATAAAGAAGTTGTGGTACTTACGTACAATGCAATATCACTCAGCAATGAAATCTATGTCATCAGGCCCGTAGCAGCATAATGAGTGGATTCAGGTACGATGATTCTAACTGAAATAAGTCACACAGAAAAAGAAACATCATAAGATATCACTAATACACGGAATGTAAACTTGGCTACACAGGAACTGAATTACAAAACAGAACAGGGTCTCAAATTTAGAAAACCAACTTATGCTTGCTTAAGGGGAAAGGTGAGTTGGGGTGCTGCATAAAACCAGAGATTGAAATGAGCACAGACAAAGTTCCTTAAGCCAAATATGGAATAGACAAGAGCTACTCCTTGCTCAACGAAATGGACTCAACACCCCATATTAAATGCCTAAGAGTGTACCTGACTAGGAAGTATCTTAAAACCTATGGATTGCTATGTCTCTGAAAGAGAATCAAGTGTGTGTACAGGGGCATAAATGCAGCAGTGATAGCTTTGGAGAGGTTCGGTGAGCAAATGAAGACCCTTTGAAGTCATATTGCATGGTACCCATTCCACGGGTCTCAACTCTCCAGGTTTAAGGTATTCTTCCTTCAGCTAAAACATGCATGTGGAACCCAGAGTATGATCAACCGTGTGATCGGGAGACGTGTTCCAATATGTCTCAGTTTTCGTCCCCTGGTACTCGGGTGCAACATTCCAGACGCTTTACTAACACTCTCCCGACTTGGAGAGTCAGTGCCTTTAACCTCCTGTTTGGCCCAGTTTGCAATTTCTGCGGAAGATGAACAGGAATAGGGAGAACCAATGACAGACTAGCTGGAGGTGTCTGGACGGGCAAATTTAACTCTCATTTCCCACCAGGAAGAGGAATTAACCAAAGGCTCAGCGTGCCGTGCCGGAACCAGATTAGGGCCTGAAGCCATCCTGCGGTGTTGCGGCCAGCTCACGAGAAAGCGAGTTGAAGAAAGGAGCTCAGGGGCACTGTAATTCACAAACCTGCAGAGTTATAAATGACAGCTATCGTCCAAAAATATACTGAAGTAAGGCTGCCAAGAGGACTTGAAAGCGGGGCAGAATTGCAGGAAACCGATTTCAGGAGGTAGACTGGAATTGCATTGAAAGCATAGGAAAAGAGGCAGAACGTCCACAATGATGCACTTGGCCAAAAAGGGCGTATGCGTTTTTTCCTGAATATATTCAGGAAAAAACGCATACGCCCTTTTTGGCCAACCAAGCAAGCTTGCAAAGGAAATCTGCACTACAATGAAGTCTCACTTCCCCCCGGTCAAAAGGGCCATCTGAAAAAAGTGTAAAATCCAGAAAGGCAGGACAGGCCATGGAGAACTGGGAGCCTTGTTATGCTGATGGGCGGGATGTAAATTGCCAACAGCCACTCGGGAGAAGTGTATGGTGTTTCCTGAAACATCTAAAAAACAAAGCAACAGAGCCTAGGGCACTTCCACTTATGGTCCTTTAGCTTAGGGAAATTAAAATCAAAAAGACACAGCCACCCCAAAGGTTGGGACGGCTCTGTTTACAAGAACCTGGTTTACGGTACAAGTTCAATATCGCAGAAAGTGAAAAATGGATAAAGAAGTTGTGGTACTTACGTACAATGCAGTATCACTCAGCAATGAAATCTATGTCATCAGGCCCGTAGCAGCATAATGAGTGGATTCAGGTACGATGATTCTAAATGAAATAAGTCACACAGGAAAAGAAACATCATAAGATATCACTAATACACGGAATGTAACCTTGGCTACACAGGAACTGAATTACAAAACAGAACAGGGTCTCAAATTTAGAAAACCAACTTATGCTTGCTTAAGGGGAAAGGTGAGTTGGGGTGCTGCATAAAACCAGAGATTGAAATGAGCACAGATAAAGTTCCTTAAGCCAAATATGGAATAGACAAGAGCTACTCCTTGCTCAACGAAATGGACTCAACACCCCATATTAAATGCCTAAGAGTGTACCTGACTAGGAAGTATCTTAAAACCTATGGATTGCTATGTCTCTGAAAGAGAATCAAGGGTGTGTACAGGGGCATAAACGCAGCAGTGATAGGATTGGAGAGGTTCGGTGAGCAAATGAAGACCCTTTGAAGTCATATTTCATGGTACCCATTCCACGGGTCTCAACTCTCCAGGTTTAAGGTATTCTTCCTTCAGCTAAAACATGCATGTGGAACCCAGAGTATGATCAACCGTGTGATCGGGAGACGTGTTCCAATATGTCTCAGTTTTCGTCCCCAGGTACTCGGGTGCAACATTCCAGACGCTTTACTAACACTCTCCCGACTTGGAGAGTCAGTGCCTTTAACCTCCTGTTTGGCCCAGTTTGCAATTTCTGCGGAAGATGAACAGGAATAGGGAGAACCAATGACAGATTAGCTGGAGGTGTGTGGACGGGCAAATTTAACTCTCATTTCCCACCAGGAAGAGGAATTAACCAAAGGCTCAGCGTGCCGTGCCGGAACCAGATTAGGGCCTGAAGCCATCCTGCCGTGTTGCGGCCAGCTCACGAGAAAGCGAGTTGAAGAAAGGAGCTCAGGGGCACTGTAATTCACAAACCTGCAGAGTTATAAATGACAGCTATCGTCCAAAAATATACTGAAGTAAGGCTGCCAAGAGGACTTGAAAACGGGGCAGAATTGCAGGAAACCGATTTCAGGAGGTAGACTGGAATTGCATTGAAAGCATAGGAAAAGAGGCAGAACGTCCACAATGATGCACTTGGCCAAAAAGGGCGTATGCGTTTTTTCCTGAATATATTCAGGAAAAATCGCATACGCCCTTTTTGGCCAACCAAGCAAGCTTGCAAAGGAAATCTGCACTACAATGAAGTCTCACTTCCCCCCGGTCAAAAGGGCCATCTGAAAAAAGTGTAAAATCCAGAAAGGCAGGACAGGCCATGGAGAACTGGGAGCCTTGTTATGCTGATGGGCGGGATGTCAATTGCCAACAGCCACTCGGGAGAAGTGTATGGTGTTTCCTGAAACATCTAAAAAACAAAGCAACAGAGCCTAGGGCACTTCCACTTATGGTCCTATAGCTTAGGGAAATTAAAATCAAAAGACACAGCCACCCCAAAGGTTGGGCCGGCTCTGTTTACAAGAACCTGGTTTACGGTACAAGTTCAATATCGCAGAAAGTGAAAAATGGATAAAGAAGTTGTGGTACTTACGTACAATGCAATATCACTCAGCAATGAAATCTATGTCATCAGGCCCGTAGCAGCATAATGAGTGGATTCAGGTACGATGATTCTAACTGAAATAAGTCACACAGAAAAAGAAACATCATAAGATATCACTAATACACGGAATGTAAACTTGGCTACACAGGAACTGAATTACAAAACAGAACAGGGTCTCAAATTTAGAAAACCAACTTATGCTTGCTTAAGGGGAAAGGTGAGTTGGGGTGCTGCATAAAACCAGAGATTGAAATGAGCACAGACAAAGTTCCTTAAGCCAAATATGGAATAGACAAGAGCTACTCCTTGCTCAACGAAATGGACTCAACACCCCATATTAAATGCCTAAGAGTGTACCTGACTAGGAAGTATCTTAAAACCTATGGATTGCTATGTCTCTGAAAGAGAATCAAGTGTGTGTACAGGGGCATAAATGCAGCAGTGATAGCTTTGGAGAGGTTCGGTGAGCAAATGAAGACCCTTTGAAGTCATATTGCATGGTACCCATTCCACGGGTCTCAACTCTCCAGGTTTAAGGTATTCTTCCTTCAGCTAAAACATGCATGTGGAACCCAGAGTATGATCAACCGTGTGATCGGGAGACGTGTTCCAATATGTCTCAGTTTTCGTCCCCTGGTACTCGGGTGCAACATTCCAGACGCTTTACTAACACTCTCCCGACTTGGAGAGTCAGTGCCTTTAACCTCCTGTTTGGCCCAGTTTGCAATTTCTGCGGAAGATGAACAGGAATAGGGAGAACCCATGACAGACTAGCTGGAGGTGTCTGGACGGGCAAATTTAACTCTCATTTCCCACCAGGAAGAGGAATTAACCAAAGGCTCAGCGTGCCGTGCCGGAACCAGATTAGGGCCTGAAGCCATCCTGCGGTGTTGCGGCCAGCTCACGAGAAAGCGAGTTGAAGAAAGGAGCTCAGGGGCACTGTAATTCACAAACCTGCAGAGTTATAAATGACAGCTATCGTCCAAAAATATACTGAAGTAAGGCTGCCAAGAGGACTTGAAAGCGGGGCAGAATTGCAGGAAACCGATTTCAGGAGGTAGACTGGAATTGCATTGAAAGCATAGGAAAAGAGGCAGAACGTCCACAATGATGCACTTGGCCAAAAAGGGCGTATGCGTTTTTTCCTGAATATATTCAGGAAAAATCGCATACGCCCTTTTTGGCCAACCAAGCAAGGTTGCAAAGGAAATCTGCACTACAATGAAGTCTCACTTCCCCCCGGTCAAAAGGGCCATCTGAAAAAAGTGTAAAATCCAGAAAGGCAGGACAGGCCATGGAGAACTGGGAGCCTTGTTATGCTGATGGGCGGGATGTAAATTGCCAACAGCCACTCGGGAGAAGTGTATGGTGTTTCCTGAAACATCTAAAAAACAAAGCAACAGAGCCTAGGGCACTTCCACTTATGGTCCTATAGCTTAGGGAAATTAAAATCAAAAGACACAGCCACCCCAAAGGTTGGGCTGGCTCTGTTTACAAGAACCTGGTTTACGGTACAAGTTCAATATTGCAGAAAGTGAAAAATGGATAAAGAAGTTGTGGTACTTACGTACAATGCAGTATCACTCAGCAATGAAATCTATGTCATCAGGCCCGTAGCAGCATAATGAGTGGATTCAGGTACGATGATTCTAACTGAAATAAGTCACACAGAAAAAGAAACATCATAAGATATCACTAATACACGGAATGTAAACTTGGCTACACAGGAACTGAATTACAAAACAGAACAGGGTCTCAAATTTAGAAAACCAACTTATGCTTGCTTAAGGGGAAAGGTGAGTTGGGGTGCTGCATAAAACCAGAGATTGAAATGAGCACAGATAAAGTTCCTTAAGCCAAATATGGAATAGACAAGAGCTACTCCTTGCTCAACGAAATGGACTCAACACCCCATATTAAATGCCTAAGAGTGTACCTGACTAGGAAGTATCTTAAAACCTATGGATTGCTATGTCTCTGAAAGAGAATCAAGTGTGTGTACAGGGGCATAAACGCAGCAGTGATAGGATTGGAGAGGTTCGGTGAGCAAATGAAGACCCTTTGAAGTCATATTGCATGGTACCCATTCCACGGGTCTCAACTCTCCAGGTTTAAGGTATTCTTCCTTCAGCTAAAACATGCATGTGGAACCCAGAGTATGATCAACCGTGTGATCGGGAGACGTGTTCCAATGTGTGTCAGTTTTCGTCCCCTGGTACTCGGGTGCAACATTCCAGACGCTTTACTAACACTCTCCCGACTTGGAGAGTCAGTGCCTTTAACCTCCTGTTTGGCCCAGTTTGCAATTTCTGCGGAAGATGAACAGGAATAGGGAGAACCCATGACAGACTAGCTGGAGGTGTCTGGACGGGCAAATTTAACTCTCATTTCCCACCAGGAAGAGGAATTAACCAAAGGCTCAGCGTGCCGTGCCGGAACCAGATTAGGGCCTGAAGCCATCCTGCGCTGTTGCGGCCAGCTCACGAGAAAGCAAGTTGAAGAAAGGAGCTCAGGGGCACTGTAATTCACAAACCTGCAGAGTTATAAATGACAGCTATCGTCCAAAAATATACTGAAGTAAGGCTGCCAAGAGGACTTGAAAGCGGGGCAGAATTGCAGGAAACCGATTTCAGGAGGTAGACTGGAATTGCATTGAAAGCATAGGAAAAGAGGCAGAACGTCCACAATGATGCACTTGGCCAAAAAGGGCGTAGGCGTTTTTTCCTGAATATATTCAGGAAAAATCGCATACGCCCTTTTTGGCCAACCAAGCAAGCTTGCAAAGGAAATCTGCACTACAATGAAGACTCACTTCCCCCCAGTCAAAAGGGCCATCTGAAAAAAGTGTAAAATCCAGAAAGGCAGGACAGGCCATGGAGAACTGGGAGCCTTGTTATGCTGATGGGCGGGATGTAAATTGCCAACAGCCACTCGGGAGAAGTGTATGGTGTTTCCTGAAACATCTAAAAAACAAAGCAACAGAGCCTAGGGCACTTCCACTTATGGTCCTATAGCTTAGGGAAATTAAAATCAAAAGACACAGCCACCCCAAATGTTGGGACGGCTCTGTTTACAAGAACCTGGTTTACGGTACAAGTTCAATATCGCAGAAAGTGAAAAATGGATAAAGAAGTTGTGGTACTTACGTACAATGCAGTATCACTCAGCAATGAAATCTATGTCATCAGGCCCGTAGCAGCATAATGAGTGGATTCAGGTATGATGATTCTAACTGAAATAAGTCACACAGGAAAAGAAACATAATAAGATATCACTAATACACGGAATGTAAACTTGGCTACACAGGAACTGAATTACAAAACAGAACAGGGTCTCAAATTTAGAAACCCAACTTATGCTTGCTTAAGGGGAAAGGTGAGTTGGGGTGCTGCATAAAACCAGAGATTGAAATGAGCACAGATAAAGTTCCTTAAGCCAAATATGGAATAGACAAGAGCTACTCCTTGCTCAACGAAATGGACTCAACACCCCATATTAAATGCCTAAGAGTGTACCTGACTAGGAAGTATCTTAAAACCTATGGATTGCTATGTCTCTGAAAGAGAATCAAGTGTGTGTACAGGGGCATAAACGCAGCAGTGATAGGACTGGAGAGATTCGGTGAGCAAATGAAGACCCTTTGAAGTCATATTGCATGGTACCCATTCCACGGGTCTCAACTCTCCAGGTTTAAGGTATTCTTCCTTCAGCTAAAACATGCATGTGGAACCCAGAGTATGATCAACCGTGTGATCGGGAGACGTGTTCCAATATGTGTCAGTTTTCGTCCCCTGGTACTCGGGTGCAACATTCCAGACGCTTTACTAACACTCTCCCGACTTGGAGAGTCAGTGCCTTTAACCTCCTGTTTGGCCCAGTTTGCAATTTCTGTGGAAGATGAACAGGAATAGGGAGAACCAATGAGAGACTAGCTGGAGGTGTCTGGACGGGCAAATTTAACTCTCATTTCCCACCAGGAAGAGGAATTAACCAAAGGCTCAGCGTGCCGTGCCGGAACCAGATTAGGGCCTGAAGCCATCCTGCGGTGTTGTGGCCAGCTCACATAAAGCGACTTGAAGAAAGGAGCTCAGGGGCACTGTAATTCACAAACCTGCAGAGTTATAAATGACAGCTATCGTCCAAAAATATACTGAAGTAAGGCTGCCAAGAGGACTTGAAAGCGGGGCAGAATTGCAGGAAACCGATTTCAGGAGGTAGACTGGAATTGCATTGAAAGCATAGGAAAAGAGGCAGAACGTCCACAATGATGCACTTGGCCAAAAAGGGCGTATGCGTTTTTTCCTGAATATATTCAGGAAAAATCGCATACGCCCTTTTTGGCCAACCAAGCAAGGTTGCAAAGGAAATCTGCACTACAATGAAGTCTCACTTCCCCCCGGTCAAAAGGGCCATCTGAAAAAAGTGTAAAATCCAGAAAGGCAGGACAGGCCATGGAGAACTGGGAGCCTTGTTATGCTGATGGGCGGGATGTCAATTGCCAACAGCCACTGGGGAGAAGTGTATGGTGTTTCCTGAAACATCTAAAAAACAAAGCAACAGAGCCTAGGGCACTTCCACTTATGGTCCTATAGCTTAGGGAAATTAAAATCAAAAGACACAGCCACTCCAAAGGTTGGGCCGGCTCTGTTTACAAGAACCTGGTTTACGGTACAAGTTCAATATTGCAGAAAGTGAAAAATGGATAAAGAAGTTGTGGTACTTACGTACAATGCAATATCACTCAGCAATGAAATCTATGTCATCAGGCCCGTAGCAGCATAATGAGTGGATTCAGGTACGATGATTCTAACTGAAATAAGTCACACAGAAAAAGAAACATCATAAGATATCACTAATACACGGAATGTAAACTTGGCTACACAGGAACTGAATTACAAAACAGAACAGGGTCTCAAATTTAGAAAACCAACTTATGCTTGCTTAAGGGGAAAGGTGAGTTGGGGTGCTGCATAAAACCAGAGATTGAAATGAGCACAGATAAAGTTCCTTAAGCCAAATATGGAATAGACAAGAGCTACTCCTTGCTCAACGAAATGGACTCAACACCCCATATTAAATGCCTAAGAGTGTACCTGACTAAGAAGTATCTTAAAACCTATGGATTGCTATGTCTCTGAAAGAGAATCAAGTGTGTGTACAGGGGCATAAACGCAGCAGTGATAGGATTGGAGAGGTTCGGTGAGCAAATGAAGACCCTTTGAAGTCATATTGCATGGTACCCATTCCACGGGTCTCAACTCTCCAGGTTTAAGGTATTCTTCCTTCAGCTAAAACATGCATGTGGAACCCAGAGTATGATCAACCGTGTGATCGGGAGACGTGTTCCAATATGTCTCAGTTTTCGTCCCCTGGTACTCGGGTGCAACATTCCAGACGCTTTACTAACACTCTCCCGACTTGGAGAGTCAGTGCCTTTAACCTCCTGTTTGGCCCAGTTTGCAATTTCTGCGGAAGATGAACAGGAATAGGGAGAACCCATGACAGACTAGCTGGAGGTGTCTGGACGGGCAAATTTAACTCTCATTTCCCACCAGGAAGAGGAATTAACCAAAGGCTCAGCGTGCCGTGCCGGAACCAGATTAGGGCCTGAAGCCATCCTGCGGTGTTGCGGCCAGCTCACGAGAAAGCGAGTTGAAGAAAGGAGCTCAGGGGCACTGTAATTCACAAACCTGCAGAGTTATAAATGACAGCTATCGTCCAAAAATATACTGAAGTAAGGCTGCCAAGAGGACTTGAAAGCGGGGCAGAATTGCAGGAAACCGATTTCAGGAGGTAGACTGGAATTGCATTGAAAGCATAGGAAAAGAGGCAGAACGTCCACAATGATGCACTTGGCCAAAAAGGGCGTATGCGTTTTTTCCTGAATATATTCAGGAAAAAACGCATACGCCCTTTTTGGCCAACCAAGCAAGCTTGCAAAGGAAATCTGCACTACAATGAAGACTCACTTCCCCCCGGTCAAAAGGGCCATCTGAAAAAAGTGTAAAATCCAGAAAGGCAGGACAGGCCATGGAGAACTGGGAGCCTTGTTATGCTGATGGGCGGGATGTAAATTGCCAACAGCCACTCGGGAGAACTGTATGGTGTTTCCTGAAACATCTAAAAAACAAAGCAACAGAGCCTAGGGCACTTCCACTTATGGTCCTATAGCTTAGGGAAATTAAAATCAAAAAGACACAGCCACCCCAAAGGTTGGGACGGCTCTGTTTACAAGAACCTGGTTTACGGTACAAGTTCAATATCGCAGAAAGTGAAAAATGGATAAAGAAGTTGTGGTACTTACGTACAATGCAGTATCACTCAGCAATGAAATCTAAGTCATCAGGCCCGTAGCAGCATAATGAGTGGATTCAGGTATGATGATTCTAACTGAAATAAGTCACACAGGAAAAGAAACATCATAAGATATCACTAATACACGGAATGTAACCTTGGCTACAGAGGAACTGAATTACAAAACAGAACAGGGTCTCAAATTTAGAAAACCAACTTATGCTTGCTTAAGGGGAAATGTGAGTTGGGGTGCTGCATAAAACCAGAGATTGAGATGAGCACAGATAAAGTTCCTTAAGCCAAATATGGAATAGACCAGAGCTACTCCTTGCTCAACGAAATGGACTCAACACCCCATATTAAATGCCTAAGAGTGTACCTGACTAGGAAGTATCTTAAAACCTATGGATTGCTATGTCTCTGAAAGAGAATCAAGTGTGTGTACAGGGGCATAAACGCAGCAGTGATAGGATTGGAGAGGTTCGGTGAGCAAATGAAGACCCTTTGAAGTCATATTGCATGGTACCCATTCCACGGGTCTCAACTCTCCAGGTTTAAGGTATTCTTCCTTCAGCTAAAACATGCATGTGGAACCCAGAGTATGATCAACCGTGTGATCGGGAGACGTGTTCCAATGTGTGTCAGTTTTCGTCCCCTGGTACTCGGGTGCAACATTCCAGACGCTTTACTAACACTCTCCCGACTTGGAGAGTCAGTGCCTTTAACCTCCTGTTTGGCCCAGTTTGCAATTTCTGCGGAAGATGAACAGGAATAGGGAGAACCAATGACAGACTAGCTGGAGGTGTCTGGACGGGCAAATTTAACTCTCATTTCCCACCAGGAAGAGGAATTAACCAAAGGCTCAGCGTGCCGTGCCGGAACCAGATTAGGGCCTGAAGCCATCCTGCGGTGTTGCGGCCAGCTCACGAGAAAGCAAGTTGAAGAAAGGAGCTCAGGGGCACTGTAATTCACAAACCTGCAGAGTTATAAATGACAGCTATCGTCCAAAAATATACTGAAGTAAGGCTGCCAAGAGGACTTGAAAGCGGGGCAGAATTGCAGGAAACCGATTTCAGGAGGTAGACTGGAATTGCATTGAAAGCATAGGAAAAGAGGCAGAACGTCCACAATGATGCACTTGGCCAAAAAGGGTGTAGGCGTTTTTTCCTGAATATATTCAGGAAAAAACGCATACGCCCTTTTTGGCCAACCAAGCAAGCTTGCAAAGGAAATCTGCACTACAATGAAGACTCACTTCCCCCCAGTCAAAAGGGCCATCTGAAAAAAGTGTAAAATCCAGAAAGGCAGGACAGGCCATGGAGAACTGGGAGCCTTGTTATGCTGATGGGCGGGATGTAAATTGCCAACAGCCACTCGGGAGAACTGTATGGTGTTTCCTGAAACATCTAAAAAACAAAGCAACAGAGCCTAGGGCACTTCCACTTATGGTCCTATAGCTTAGGGAAATTAAAATCAAAAGACACAGCCACCCCAAAGGTTGGGACGGCTCTGTTTACAAGAACCTGGTTTACGGTACAAGTTCAATATTGCAGAAAGTGAAAAATGGATAAAGAAGTTGTGGTACTTACGTACAATGCAGTATCACTCAGCAATGAAATCTATGTCATCAGGCCCGTAGCAGCATAATGAGTGGATTCAGGTATGATGATTCTAACTGAAATAAGTCACACAGGAAAAGAAACATCATAAGATATCACTAATACACGGAATGTAAACTTGGCTACACAGGAACTGAATTACAAAACAGAACAGGGTCTCAAATTTAGAAACCCAACTTATGCTTGCTTAAGGGGAAAGGTGAGTTGGGGTGCTGCATAAAACCAGAGATTGAAATGAGCACAGATAAAGTTCCTTAAGCCAAATATAGAATAGACAAGAGCTACTCCTTGCTCAACGAAATGGACTCAACACCCCATATTAAATGCCTAAGAGTGTACCTGACTAGGAAGTATCTTAAAACCTATGGATTGCTATGTCTCTGAAAGAGAATCAAGTGTGTGTACAGGGGCATAAACGCAGCAGTGATAGGACTGGAGAGATTCGGTGAGCAAATGAAGACCCTTTGAAGTCATATTGCATGGTACCCATTCCACGGGTCTCAACTCTCCAGGTTTAAGGTATTCTTCCTTCAGCTAAAACATGCATGTGGAACCCAGAGTATGATCAACCGTGTGATCGGGAGACGTGTTCCAATATGTCTCAGTTTTCGTCCCCTGGTACTCGGGTGCAACATTCCAGACGCTTTACTAACACTCTCCCGACTTGGAGAGTCAGTGCCTTTAACCTCCTGTTTGCCCAGTTTGCAATTTCTGCGGAAGATGAACAGGAATAGGGAGAACCAATGACAGACTAGCTGGAGGTGTCTGGACGGGCAAATTTAACTCTCATTTCCCACCAGGAAGAGGAATTAACCAAAGGCTCAGCGTGCCGTGCCGGAACCAGATTAGGGCCTGAAGCCATCCTGCTGTGTTGTGGCCAGCTCACATAAAGCGACTTGAAGAAAGGAGCTCAGGGGCACTGTAATTCACAAACCTGCAGAGTTATAAATGACAGCTATCGTCCAAAAATATACTGAAGTAAGGCTGCCAAGAGGACTTGAAAGCGGGGCAGAATTGCAGGAAACCGATTTCAGGAGGTAGACTGGAATTGCATTGAAAGCATAGGAAAAGAGGCAGAACGTCCACAATGATGCACTTGGCCAAAAAGGGCGTATGCGTTTTTTCCTGAATATATTCAGGAAAAAACGCATACGCCCTTTTTGGCCAACCAAGCAAGCTTGCAAAGGAAATCTGCACTACAATGAAGTCTCACTTCCCCCCGGTCAAAAGGGCCATCTGAAAAAAGTGTAAAATCCAGAAAGGCAGGACAGGCCATGGAGAACTGGGAGCCTTGTTATGCTGATGGGCGGGATGTCAATTGCCAACAGCCACTCCGGAGAAGTGTATGGTGTTTCCTGAAACATCTAAAAAACAAAGCAACAGAGCCTAGGGCACTTCCACTTATGGTCCTATAGCTTAGGGAAATTAAAATCAAAAAGACACAGCCACCCCAAAGGTTGGGACGGCTCTGTTTACAAGAACCTGGTTTACGGTACAAGTTCAATATCGCAGAAAGTGAAAAATGGATAAAGAAGTTGTCGTACTTACGTACAATGCAGTATCACTCAGCAATGAAATCTATGTCGTCAGGCCCGTAGCAGCATAATGAGTGGATTCAGGTATGATGATTCTAACTGAAATAAGTCACACAGGAAAAGAAACATCATAAGATATCACTAATACACGGAATGTAACCTTGGCTACAGAGGAACTGAATTACAAAACAGAACAGGGTCTCAAATTTAGAAAACCAACTTATGCTTGCTTAAGGGGAAAGGTGAGTTGGGGTGCTGCATAAAACCAGAGATTGAAATGAGCACAGATAAAGTTCCTTAAGCCAAATATGGAATAGACAAGAGCTACTCCTTGCTCAACGAAATGGACTCAACACCCCATATTAAATGCCTAAGAGTGTACCTGACTAGGAAGTATCTTAAAACCTATGGATTGCTATGTCTCTGAAAGAGAATCAAGTGTGTGTACAGGGGCATAAACGCAGCAGTGATAGGACTGGAGAGATTCGGTGAGCAAATGAAGACCCTTTGAAGTCATATTGCATGGTACCCATTCCACGGGTCTCAACTCTCCAGGTTTAAGGTATTCTTCCTTCAGCTAAAACATGCATGTGGAACCCAGAGTATGATCAACCGTGTGATCGGGAGACGTGTTCCAATATGTGTCAGTTTTCGTCCCCTGGTACTCGGGTGCAACATTCCAGACGCTTTACTAACACTCTCCCGACTTGGAGAGTCAGTGCCTTTAACCTCCTGTTTGGCCCAGTTTGCAATTTCTGCGGAAGATGAACAGGAATAGGGAGAACCAATGACAGACTAGCTGGAGGTGTCTGGACGGGCAAATTTAACTCTCATTTCCCACCAGGAAGAGGAATTAACCAAAGGCTCAGCGTGCCGTGCCGGAACCAGATTAGGGCCTGAAGCCATCCTGCGGTGTTGCGGCCAGCTCACGAGAAAGCGAGTTGAAGAAAGGAGCTCAGGGGCACTGTAATTCACAAACCTGCAGAGTTATAAATGACAGCTATCGTCCAAAAATATACTGAAGTAAGGCTGCCAAGAGGACTTGAAAGCGGGGCAGAATTGCAGGAAACCGATTTCAGGAGGTAGACTGGAATTGCATTGAAAGCATAGGAAAAGAGGCAGAACGTCCACAATGATGCACTTGGCCAAAAAGGGCGTAGGCGTTTTTTCCTGAATATATTCAGGAAAAAACGCCTACGCCCTTTTTGGCCAACCAAGCAAGCTTGCAAAGGAAATCTGCACTACAATGAAGACTCACTTCCCCCCAGTCAAAAGGGCCATCTGAAAAAAGTGTAAAATCCAGAAAGGCAGGACAGGCCATGGAGAACTGGGAGCCTTGTTATGCTGATGGGCGGGATGTCAATTGCCAACAGCCACTCGGGAGAACTGTATGGTGTTTCCTGAAACATCTAAAAAACAAAGCAACAGAGCCTAGGGCACTTCCACTTATGGTCCTATAGCTTAGGGAAATTAAAATCAAAAGACACAGCCACCCCAAATGTTGGGACGGCTCTGTTTACAAGAACCTGGTTTACGGTACAAGTTCAATATCACAGAAAGTGAAAAATGGATAAAGAAGTTGTGGTACTTACGTACAATGCAGTATCACTCAGCAATGAAATCTATGTCATCAGGCCCGTAGCAGCATAATGAGTGGATTCAGGTATGATGATTCTAACTGAAATAAGTCACACAGGAAAAGAAACATCATAAGATATCACTAATACACGGAATGTAAACTTGGCTACACAGGAACTGAATTACAAAACAGAACAGGGTCTCAAACTTAGAAACCCAACTTATGCTTGCTTAAGGGGAAAGGTGAGTTGGGGTGCTGCATAAAACCAGAGATTGAAATGAGCACAGATAAAGTTCCTTAAGCCAAATATGGAATAGACAAGAGCTACTCCTTGCTCAACGAAATGGACTCAACACCCCATATTAAATGCCTAAGAGTGTACCTGACTAGGAAGTATCTTAAAACCTATGGATTGCTATGTCTCCGAAAGAGAATCTAGCGTGTGTACAGGGGCATAAACGCAGCAGTGATAGGATTGGAGAGGTTCGGTGAGCAAATGAAGACCCTTTGAAGTCATAGTGCATGGTACCCATTCCACGGGTCTCAACTCTCCAGGTTTAAGGTATTCTTCCTTCAGCTAAAACATGCATGTGGAACCCAGAGTATGATCAACCGTGTGATCGGGAGACGTGTTCCAATATGTGTCAGTTTTCGTCCCCTGGTACTCGGGTGCAACATTCCAGATGCTTTACTAACACTCTCCCGACTTGGAGAGTCAGTGCCTTTAACCTCCTGTTTGGCCCAGTTTGCAATTTCTGCGGAAGATGAACAGGAATAGGGAGAACCAATGAGAGACTAGCTGGAGGTGTCTGGACGGGCAAATTTAACTCTCATTTCCCACCAGGAAGAGGAATTAACCAAAGGCTCAGCGTGCCGTGCCGGAACCAGATTAGGGCCTGAAGCCATCCTGCGGTGTTGCGGCCAGCTCACGAGAAAGCGAGTTGAAGAAAGGAGCTCAGGGGCACTGTAATTCACAAACCTGCAGAGTTATAAATGACAGCTATCGTCCAAAAATATACTGAAGTAAGGCTGCCAAGAGGACTTGAAAGCGGGGCAGAATTGCAGGAAACCGATTTCAGGAGGTAGACTGGAATTGCATTGAAAGCATAGGAAAAGAGGCAGAACGTCCACAATGATGCACTTGGCCAAAAAGGGCGTAGGCGTTTTTTCCTGAATATATTCAGGAAAAAACGCATACGCCCTTTTTGGCCAACCAAGCAAGCTTGCAAAGGAAATCTGCACTACAATGAAGACTCACTTCCCCCCGGTCAAAAGGGCCATCTGAAAAAAGTGTAAAATCCAGAAAGGCAGGACAGGCCATGGAGAACTGGGAGCCTTGTTATGCTGATGGGCGGGATGTCAATTGCCAACAGCCACTCGGGAGAACTGTATGGTGTTTCCTGAAACATCTAAAAAACAAAGCAACAGAGCCTAGGGCACTTCCACTTATGGTCCTATAGCTTAGGGAAATTAAAATCAAAAGACACAGCCACCCCAAATGTTGGGACGGCTCTGTTTACAAGAACCTGGTTTACGGTACAAGTTCAATATCGCAGAAAGTGAAAAATGGATAAAGAAGTTGTGGTACTTACGTACAATGCAGTATCACTCAGCAATGAAATCTATGTCATCAGGCCCGTAGCAGCATAATGAGTGGATTCAGGTATGATGATTCTAACTGAAATAAGTCACACAGGAAAAGAAACATCATAAGATATCACTAATACACGGAATGTAAACTTGGCTACACAGGAACTGAATTACAAAACAGAACAGGGTCTCAAACTTAGAAACCCAACTTATGCTTGCTTAAGGGGAAAGGTGAGTTGGGGTGCTGCATAAAACCAGAGATTGAAATGAGCACAGATAAAGTTCCTTAAGCCAAATATGGAATAGACAAGAGCTACTCCTTGCTCAACGAAATGGACTCAACACCCCATATTAAATGCCTAAGAGTGTACCTGACTAGGAAGTATCTTAAAACCTATGGATTGCTATGTCTCTGAAAGAGAATCAAGTGTGTGTACAGGGGCATAAACGCAGCAGTGATAGGACTGGAGAGATTCGGTGAGCAAATGAAGACCCTTTGAAGTCATATTGCATGGTACCCATTCCACGGGTCTCAACTCTCCAGGTTTAAGGTATTCTTCCTTCAGCTAAAACATGCATGTGGAACCCAGAGTATGATCAACCGTGTGATCGGGAGACGTGTTCCAATATGTCTCAGTTTTCGTCCCCTGGTACTCGGGTGCAACATTCCAGACGCTTTACTAACACTCTCCCGACTTGGAGAGTCAGTGCCTTTAACCTCCTGTTTGGCCCAGTTTGCAATTTCTGTGGAAGATGAACAGGAATAGGGAGAACCAATGAGAGACTAGCTGGAGGTGTCTGGACGGGCAAATTTAACTCTCATTTCCCACCAGGAAGAGGAATTAACCAAAGGCTCAGCGTGCCGTGCCGGAACCAGATTAGGGCCTGAAGCCATCCTGCGGTGTTGTGGCCAGCTCACATAAAGCGACTTGAAGAAAGGAGCTCAGGGGCACTGTAATTCACTAACCTGCAGAGTTATAAATGACAGCTATCGTCCAAAAATATACTGAAGTAAGGCTGCCAAGAGGACTTGAAAGCGGGGCAGAATTGCAGGAAACCGATTTCAGGAGGTAGACTGGAATTGCATTGAAAGCATAGGAAAAGAGGCAGAACGTCCACAATGATGCACTTGGCCAAAAAGGGCGTATGCGTTTTTTCCTGAATATATTCAGGTAAAATCGCATACGCCCTTTTTGGCCAAACAAGCAAGCTTGCAAAGGAAATCTGCACTACAATGAAGTCTCACTTCCCCCCGGTCAAAAGGGCCATCTGAAAAAAGTGTAAAATCCAGAAAGGCAGGACAGGCCATGGAGAACTGGGAGCCTTGTTATGCTGATGGGCGGGATGTCAATTGCCAACAGCCACTGGGGAGAAGTGTATGGTGTTTCCTGAAACATCTAAAAAACAAAGCAACAGAGCCTAGGGCACTTCCACTTATGGTCCTATAGCTTAGGGAAATTAAAATCAAAAGACACAGCCACCCCAAAGGTTGGGCCGGCTCTGTTTACAAGAACCTGGTTTACGGTACAAGTTCAATATTGCAGAAAGTGAAAAATGGATAAAGATGTTGTGGTACTTACGTACAATGCAATATCACTCAGCAATGAAATCTATGTCATCAGGCCCGTAGCAGCATAATGAGTGGATTCAGGTACGATGATTCTAACTGAAAAAAGTCACACAGAAAAAGAAACATCATAAGATATCACTAATACACGGAATGTAAACTTGGCTACACAGGAACTGAATTACAAAACAGAACAGGGTCTCAAATTTAGAAAACCAACTTATGCTTGCTTAAGGGGAAAGGTGAGTTGGGGTGCTGCATAAAACCAGAGATTGAAATGAGCACAGATAAAGTTCCTTAAGCCAAATATGGAATAGACAAGAGCTACTCCTTGCTCAACGAAATGGACTCAACACCCCATATTAAATGCCTAAGAGTGTACCTGACTAGGAAGTATCTTAAAACCTATGGATTGCTATGTCTCTGAAAGAGAATCAAGTGTGTGTACAGGGGCATAAACGCAGCAGTGATAGGATTGGAGAGGTTCGGTGAGCAAATGAAGACCCTTTGAAGTCATATTGCATGGTACCCATTCCACGGGTCTCAACTCTCCAGGTTGAAGGTATTCTTCCTTCAGCTAAAACATGCATGTGGAACCCAGAGTATGATCAACCATGTGATCGGGAGACGTGTTCCAATGTGTGTCAGTTTTCGTCCCCTGGTACTCGGGTGCAACATTCCAGACGCTTTACTAACACTCTCCCGACTTGGAGAGTCAGTGCCTTTAACCTCCTGTTTGGCCCAGTTTGCAATTTCTGCGGAAGATGAACAGGAATAGGGAGAACCAATGACAGACTAGCTGGAGGTGTCTGGACGGGCAAATTTAACTCTCATTTCCCACCAGGAAGAGGAATTAACCAAAGGCTCAGCGTGCCGTGCCGGAACCAGATTAGGGCCTGAAGCCATCCTGCGGTGTTGCGGCCAGCTCACGAGAAAGCAAGTTGAAGAAAGGAGCTCAGGGGCACTGTAATTCACAAACCTGCAGAGTTATAAATGACAGCTATCGTCCAAAAATATACTGAAGTAAGGCTGCCAAGAGGACTTGAAAGCGGGGCAGAATTGCAGGAAACCGATTTCAGGAGGTAGACTGGAATTGCATTGAAAGCATAGGAAAAGAGGCAGAACGTCCACAATGATGCACTTGGCCAAAAAGGGCGTATGCGTTTTTTCCTGAATATATTCAGGAAAAAACGCATACGCCCTTTTTGGCCAACCAAGCAAGCTTGCAAAGGAAATCTGCACTACAGTGAAGTCTCACTTCCCCCTGGTCAAAAGGGCCATCTGAAAAAAGTGTAAAATCCAGAAAGGCAGGACAGGCCATGGAGAACTGGGAGCCTTGTTATGCTGATGGGCGGGATGTAAATTGCCAACAGCCACTCGGGAGAAGTGTATGGTGTTTCCAGAAACATCTAAAAAACAAAGCAACAGAGCCTAGGGCACTTCCACTTATGGTCCTATAGCTTAGGGAAATTAAAATCAAAAGACACAGCCACCCCAAAGGTTGGGACGGCTCTGTTTACAAGAACCTGGTTTACGGTACAAGTTCAATATCGCAGAAAGTGAAAAATGGATAAAGAAGTTGTGGTACTTACGTACAATGCAGTATCACTCAGCAATGAAATCTATGTCATCAGGCCCGTAGAAGCATAATGAGTGGATTCAGGTACGATGATTCTAACTGAAATAAGTCACACAGGAAAAGAAACATCATAAGATATCACTAATACACGGAATGTAACCTTGGCTACACAGGAACTGAATTACAAAACAGAACAGGGTCTCAAATTTAGAAACCCAACTTATGCTTGCTTAAGGGGAAAGGTGAGTTGGGGTGCTGCATAAAACCAGAGATTGAAATGAGCACAGATAAAGTTCCTTAAGCCAAATATGGAATAGACAAGAGCTACTCCTTGCTCAACGAAATGGACTCAACACCCCATATTAAATGCCTAAGAGTGTACCTGACTAGGAAGTATCTTAAAACCTATGGATTGCTATGTCTCTGAAAGAGAATCAAGGGTGTGTACAGGGGCATAAACGCAGCAGTGATAGGACTGGAGAGATTCGGTGAGCAAATGAAGACCCTTTGAAGTCATATTGCATGGTACCCATTCCACGGGTCTCAACTCTCCAGGTTTAAGGTATTTTTCCTTCAGCTAAAACATGCATGTGGAACCCAGAGTATGATCAACCGTGTGATCGGGAGACGTGTTCCAATATGTCTCAGTTTTCGTCCCCTGGTACTCGGGTGCAACATTCCAGACGCTTTACTAACACTCTCCCGACTTGGAGAGTCAGTGCCTTTAACCTCCTGTTTGGCCCAGTTTGCAATTTCTGTGGAAGATGAACAGGAATAGGGAGAACCAATGAGAGACTAGCTGGAGGTGTCTGGACGGGCAAATTTAACTCTCATTTCCCACCAGGAAGAGGAATTAACCAAAGGCTCAGCGTGCCGTGCCTGAACCAGATTAGGGCCTGAAGCCATCCTGCGGTGTTGTGGCCAGCTCACATAAAGCGACTTGAAGAAAGGAGCTCAGGGGCACTGTAATTCACAAACCTGCAGAGTTATAAATGACAGCTATCGTCCAAAAATATACTGAAGTAAGGCTGCCAAGAGGACTTGAAAGCGGGGCAGAATTGCAGGAAACGGATTTCAGGAGGTAGACTGGAATTGCATTGAAAGCATAGGAAAAGAGGCAGAACGTCCACAATGATGCACTTGGCCAAAAAGGGCGTATTCGTTTTTTCCTGAATATATTCAGGAAAAATCGCATACGCCCTTTTTGGCCAACCAAGCAAGGTTGCAAAGGAAATCTGCACTACAATGAAGTCTCACTTCCCCCCGGTCAAAAGGGCCATCTGAAAAAAGTGTAAAATCCAGAAAGGCAGGACAGGCCATGGAGAACTGGGAGCCTTGTTATGCTGATGGGCGGGATTTAAATTGCCAACAGCCACTCGGGAGAAGTGTATGGTGTTTCCTGAAACATCTAAAAAACAAAGCAACAGAGCCTAGGGCACTTCCACTTATGGTCCTATAGCTTAGGGAAATTAAAATCAAAAAGACACAGCCACCCCAAAGGTTGGGACGGCTCTGTTTACAAGAACCACGTTTACGGTACAAGTTCAATATCGCAGAAAGTGAAAAACGGATAAAGAAGTTGTGGTACTTACGTACAATGCAGTATCACTCAGCAATGAAATCTATGTCATCAGGCCCGTAGAAGCATAATGAGTGGATTCAATTACGATGATTCAAACTGTAATAAGTCACACAGGAAAAGAAACATCATAAGATATCACTAATACACGGAATGTAACCTTGGCTACACAGGAACTGAATTACAAAACAGAACAGGGTCTCAAATTTAGAAAACCAACTTATGCTTGCTTAAGGGGAAAGGTGAGTTGGGGTGCTGCATAAAACCAGAGATTGAAATGAGCACAGATAAAGTTCCTTAAGCCAAATATGGAATAGACAAGAGCTACTCCTTGCTCAACGAAATGGACTCAACACCCCATATTAAATGCCTAAGAGTGTACCTGACTAGGAAGTATCTTAAAACCTATGGATTGCTATGTCTCTGAAAGAGAATCAAGTGTGTGTACAGGGGCATAAACGCAGCAGTGATAGGATTGGAGAGGTTCGGTGAGCAAATGAAGACCCTTTGAAGTCATATTGCATGGTACCCATTCCACGGGTCTCAACTCTCCAGGTTTAAGGTATTCTTCCTTCAGCTAAAACATGCATGTGGAACCCAGAGTATGATCAACCATGTGATCGGGAGACGTGTTCCAATGTGTGTCAGTTTTCGTCCCCTGGTACTCGGGTGCAACATTCCAGACGCTTTACTAACACTCTCCCGACTTGGAGAGTCAGTGCCTTTAACCTCCTGTTTGGCCCAGTTTGCAATTTCTGTGGAAGATGAACAGGAATAGGGAGAACCAATGAGAGACTAGCTGGAGGTGTCTGGACGGGCAAATTTAACTCTCATTTCCCACCAGGAAGAGGAATTAACCAAAGGCTCAGCGTGCCGTGCCGGAACCAGATTAGGGCCTGAAGCCATCCTGCGGTGTTGCGGCCAGCTCACGAGAAAGCAAGTTGAAGAAAGGAGCTCAGGGGCACTGTAATTCACAAACCTGCAGAGTTATAAATGACAGCTATCGTCCAAAAATATACTGAAGTAAGGCTGCCAAGAGGACTTGAAAGCGGGGCAGAATTGCAGGAAACCGATTTCAGGAGGTAGACTGGAATTGCATTGAAAGCATAGGAAAAGAGGCAGAACGTCCACAATGATGCACTTGGCCAAAAAGGGCGTATGCGTTTTTTCCTGAATATATTCAGGAAAAAACGCATACGCCCTTTTTGGCCAACCAAGCAAGCTTGCAAAGGAAATCTGCACTACAGTGAAGTCTCACTTCCCCCTGGTCAAAAGGGCCATCTGAAAAAAGTGTAAAATCCAGAAAGGCAGGACAGGCCATGGAGAACTGGGAGCCTTGTTATGCTGATGGGCGGGATGTAAATTGCCAACAGCCACTCGGGAGAAGTGTATGGTGTTTCCAGAAACATCTAAAAAACAAAGCAACAGAGCCTAGGGCACTTCCACTTATGGTCCTATAGCTTAGGGAAATTAAAATCAAAAGACACAGCCACCCCAAAGTTTGGGACGGCTCTGTTTACAAGAACCTGGTTTACGGTACAAGTTCAATATCGCAGAAAGTGAAAAATGGATAAAGAAGTTGTGGTACTTACGTACAATGCAGTATCACTCAGCAATGAAATCTATGTCATCAGGCCCGTAGAAGCATAATGAGTGGATTCAGGTACGATGATTCTAACTGAAATAAGTCACACAGGAAAAGAAACATCATAAGATATCACTAATACACGGAATGTAACCTTGGCTACACAGGAACTGAATTACAAAACAGAACAGGGTCTCAAATTTAGAAAAACAACTTATGCTTGCTTAAGGGGAAAGGTGAGTTGGGGTGCTGCATAAAACCAGAGATTGAAATGAGCACAGATAAAGTTCCTTCAGCCAAATATGGAATAGACAAGAGCTACTCCTTGCTCAACGAAATGGACTCAACACCCCATATTAAATGCCTAAGAGTGTACCTGACTAGGAAGTATCTTAAAACCTATGGATTGCTATGTCTCTGAAAGAGAATCAAGGGTGTGTACAGGGGCATAAACGCAGCAGTGATAGGACTGGAGAGATTCGGTGAGCAAATGAAGACCCTTTGAAGTCATATTGCATGGTACCCATTCCACGGGTCTCAACTCTCCAGGTTTAAGGTATTTTTCCTTCAGCTAAAACATGCATGTGGAACCCAGAGTATGATCAACCGTGTGATCGGGAGACGTGTTCCAATATGTCTCAGTTTTCGTCCCCTGGTACTCGGGTGCAACATTCCAGACGCTTTACTAACACTCTCCCGACTTGGAGAGTCAGTGCCTTTAACCTCCTGTTTGGCCCAGTTTGCAATTTCTGTGGAAGATGAACAGGAATAGGGAGAACCAATGAGAGACTAGCTGGAGGTGTCTGGACGGGCAAATTTAACTCTCATTTCCCACCAGGAAGAGGAATTAACCAAAGGCTCAGCGTGCCGTGCCTGAACCAGATTAGGGCCTGCAGCCATCCTGCGGTGTTGTGGCCAGCTCACATAAAGCGACTTGAAGAAAGGAGCTCAGGGGCACTGTAATTCACAAACCTGCAGAGTTATAAATGACAGCTATCGTCCAAAAATATACTGAAGTAAGGCTGCCAAGAGGACTTGAAAGCGGGGCAGAATTGCAGGAAACGGATTTCAGGAGGTAGACTGGAATTGCATTGAAAGCATAGGAAAAGAGGCAGAACGTCCACAATGATGCACTTGGCCAAAAAGGGCGTATGCGTTTTTTCCTGAATATATTCAGGAAAAATCGCATACGCCCTTTTTGGCCAACCAAGCAAGGTTGCAAAGGAAATCTGCACTACAATGAAGTCTCACTTCCCCCCGGTCAAAAGGGCCATCTGAAAAAAGTGTAAAATCCAGAAAGGCAGGACAGGCCATGGAGAACTGGGAGCCTTGTTATGCTGATGGGCGGGATGTCAATTGCCAACAGCCACTCGGGAGAAGTGTATGGTGTTTCCTGAAACATCTAAAAAACAAAGCAACAGAGCCTAGGGCACTTCCACTTATGGTCCTATAGCTTAGGGAAATTAAAATCAAAAAGACACAGCCACCCCAAAGGTTGGGACGGCTCTGTTTACAAGAACCACGTTTACGGTACAAGTTCAATATCGCAGAAAGTGAAAAACGGATAAAGAAGTTGTGGTACTTACGTACAATGCAGTATCACTCAGCAATGAAATCTATGTCATCAGGCCCGTAGAAGCATAATGAGTGGATTCAATTACGATGATTCAAACTGTAATAAGTCACACAGGAAAAGAAACATCATAAGATATCACTAATACACGGAATGTAACCTTGGCTACACAGGAACTGAATTACAAAACAGAACAGGGTCTCAAATTTAGAAAACCAACTTATGCTTGCTTAAGGGGAAAGGTGAGTTGGGGTGCTGCATAAAACCAGAGATTGAAATGAGCACAGATAAAGTTCCTTAAGCCAAATATGGAATAGACAAGAGCTACTCCTTGCTCAACGAAATGGACTCAACACCCCATATTAAATGCCTAAGAGTGTACCTGACTAGGAAGTATCTTAAAACCTATGGATTGCTATGTCTCTGAAAGAGAATCAAGTGTGTGTACAGGGGCATAAACGCAGCAGTGATAGGATTGGAGAGGTTCGGTGAGCAAATGAAGACCCTTTGAAGTCATATTGCATGGTACCCATTCCACGGGTCTCAACTCTCCAGGTTGAAGGTATTCTTCCTTCAGCTAAAACATGCATGTGGAACCCAGAGTATGATCAACCATGTGATCGGGAGACGTGTTCCAATGTGTGTCAGTTTTCGTCCCCTGGTACTCGGGTGCAACATTCCAGACGCTTTACTAACACTCTCCCGACTTGGAGAGTCAGTGCCTTTAACCTCCTGTTTGGCCCAGTTTGCAATTTCTGCGGAAGATGAACAGGAATAGGGAGAACCCATGACAGACTAGCTGGAGGTGTCTGGACGGGCAAATTTAACTCTCATTTCCCACCAGGAAGAGGAATTAACCAAAGGCTCAGCGTGCCGTGCCGGAACCAGATTAGGGCCTGAAGCCATCCTGCGGTGTTGCGGCCAGCTCACGAGAAAGCAAGTTGAAGAAAGGAGCTCAGGGGCACTGTAATTCACAAACCTGCAGAGTTATAAATGACAGCTATCGTCCAAAACTATACTGAAGTAAGGCTGCCAAGAGGACTTGAAAGCGGGGCAGAATTGCAGGAAACCGATTTCAGGAGGTAGACTGGAATTGCATTGAAAGCATAGGAAAAGAGGCAGAACGTCCACAATGATGCACTTGGCCAAAAAGGGCGTATGCGTTTTTTCCTGAATATATTCAGGAAAAAACGCATACGCCCTTTTTGGCCAACCAAGCAAGCTTGCAAAGGAAATCTGCACTACAGTGAAGTCTCACTTCCCCCTGGTCAAAAGGGCCATCTGAAAAAAGTGTAAAATCCAGAAAGGCAGGACAGGCCATGGAGAGCTGGGAGCCTTGTTATGCTGATGGGCGGGATGTAAATTGCCAACAGCCACTCGGGAGAAGTGTATGGTGTTTCCAGAAACATCTAAAAAACAAAGCAACAGAGCCTAGGGCACTTCCACTTATGGTCCTATAGCTTAGGGAAATTAAAATCAAAAGACACAGCCACCCCAAAGGTTGGGACGGCTCTGTTTACAAGAACCTGGTTTACGGTACAAGTTCAATATCGCAGAAAGTGAAAAATGGATAAAGAAGTTGTGGTACTTACGTACAATGCAGTATCACTCAGCAATGAAATCTATGTCATCAGGCCCGTAGAAGCATAATGAGTGGATTCAGGTACGATGATTCTAACTGAAATAAGTCACACAGGAAAAGAAACATCATAAGATATCACTAATACACGGAATGTAACCTTGGCTACACAGGAACTGAATTACAAAACAGAACAGGGTCTCAAATTTAGAAAACCAACTTATGCTTGCTTAAGGGGAAAGGTGAGTTGGGGTGCTGCATAAAACCAGAGATTGAAATGAGCACAGATAAAGTTCCTTAAGCCAAATATGGAATAGACAAGAGCTACTCCTTGCTCAACGAAATGGACTCAACACCCCATATTAAATGCCTAAGAGTGTACCTGACTAGGAAGTATCTTAAAACCTATGGATTGCTATGTCTCTGAAAGAGAATCAAGGGTGTGTACAGGGGCATAAACGCAGCAGTGATAGGACTGGAGAGATTCGGTGAGCAAATGAAGACCCTTTGAAGTCATATTGCATGGTACCCATTCCACGGGTCTCAACTCTCCAGGTTTAAGGTATTTTTCCTTCAGCTAAAACATGCATGTGGAACCCAGAGTATGATCAACCGTGTGATCGGGAGACGTGTTCCAATATGTCTCAGTTTTCGTACCCTGGTACTCGGGTGCAACATTCCAGACGCTTTACTAACACTCTCCCGACTTGGAGAGTCAGTGCCTTTAACCTCCTGTTTGGCCCAGTTTGCAATTTCTGCGGAAGATGAACAGGAATAGGGAGAACCAATGAGAGACTAGCTGGAGGTGTGTGGACGGGCAAATTTAACTCTCATTTCCCACCAGGAAGAGGAATTAACCAAAGGCTCAGCGTGCCGTGCCGGAACCAGATTAGGGCCTGAAGCCATCCTGCGGTGTTGTGGCCAGCTCACATAAAGCGACTTGAAGAAAGGAGCTCAGGGGCACTGTAATTCACAAACCTGCAGAGTTATAAATGACAGCTATCGTCCAAAAATATACTGAAGTAAGGCTGCCAAGAGGACTTGAAAGCGGGGCAGAATTGCAGGAAACGGATTTCAGGAGGTAGACTGGAATTGCATTGAAAGCATAGGAAAAGAGGCAGAACGTCCACAATGATGCACTTGGCCAAAAAGGGCGTATGCGTTTTTTCCTGAATATATTCAGGAAAAATCGCATACGCCCTTTTTGGCCAACCAAGCAAGGTTGCAAAGGAAATCTGCACTACAATGAAGTCTCACTTCCCCCCGGTCAAAAGGGCCATCTGAAAAAAGTGTAAAATCCAGAAAGGCAGGACAGGCCATGGAGAACTGGGAGCCTTGTTATGCTGATGGGCGGGATGTAAATTGCCAACAGCCACTGGGGAGAAGTGTATGGTGTTTCCTGAAACATCTAAAAAACAAAGCAACAGAGCCTAGGGCACTTCCACTTATGGTCCTATAGCTTAGGGAAATTAAAATCAAAAGACACAGCCACCCCAAAGGTTGGGCCGGCTCTGTTTACAAGAACCTGGTTTACGGTACAAGTTCAATATTGCAGAAAGTGAAAAATGGATAAAGATGTTGTGGTACTTACGTACAATGCAATATCACTCAGCAATGAAATCTATGTCATCAGGCCCGTAGCAGCATAATGAGTGGATTCAGGTACGATGATTCTAACTGAAATAAGTCACACAGGAAAAGAAACATCATAAGATATCACTAATACACGGAATGTAAACTTGGCTACACAGGAACTGAATTACAAAACAGAACAGGGTCTCAAATATAGAAAACCAACTTATGCTTGCTTAAGGGGAAAGGTGAGTTGGGGTGCTGCATAAAACCAGAGATTGAAATGAGCACAGATAAAGTTCCTTAAGCCAAATATGGAATAGACAAGAGCTACTCCTTGCTCAACGAAATGGACTCAACACCCCATATTAAATGCCTAAGAGTGTACCTGACTAGGAAGTATCTTAAAACCTATGGATTGCTATGTCTCTGAAAGAGAATCAAGTGTGTGTACAGGGGCATAAACGCAGCAGTGATAGGATTGGAGAGGTTCGGTGAGCAAATGAAGACCCTTTGAAGTCATAGTGCATGGTACCCATTCCACGGGTCTCAACTCTCCAGGTTTAAGGTATTCTTCCTTCAGCTAAAACATGCATGTGGAACCCAGAGTATGATCAACCGTGTGATCGGGAGACGTGTTCCAATATGTGTCAGTTTTCGTCCCCTGGTACTCGGGTGCAACATTCCAGACGCTTTACTAACACTCTCCCGACTTGGAGAGTCAGTGCCTTTAAACTCCTGTTTGGCCCAGTTTGCAATTTCTGCGGAAGATGAACAGGAGTAGGGAGAACCAATGAGAGACTAGCTGGAGGTGTCTGGACGGGCAAATTTAACTCTCATTTCCCACCAGGAAGAGGAATTAACCAAAGGCTCAGCGTGCCGTGCCGGAACCAGATTAGGGCCTGAAGCCATCCTGCGGTGTTGCGGCCAGCTCACGAGAAAGCGAGTTGAAGAAAGGAGCTCAGGGGCACTGTAATTCACAAACCTGCAGAGTTATAAATGACAGCTATCGTCCAAAAATATACTGAAGTAAGGCTGCCAAGAGGACTTGAAAGCGGGGCAGAATTGCAGGAAACCGATTTCAGGAGGTAGACTGGAATTGCATTGAAAGCATAGGAAAAGAGGCAGAACGTCCACAATGATGCACTTGGCCAAAAAGGGCGTATGCGTTTTTTCCTGAATATATTCAGGAAAAAACGCATACGCCCTTTTTGGCCAACCAAGCAAGCTTGCAAAGGAAATCTGCACTACAATGAAGTCTCACTTCCCCCCGGTCAAAAGGGCCATCTGAAAAAAGTGTAAAATCCAGAAAGGCAGGACAGGCCATGGAGAACTGGGAGCCTTGTTATGCTGATGGGTGGGATGTAAATTGCCAACAGCCACTGGGGAGAAGTGTATGGTGTTTCCTGAAACATCTAAAAAAGAAAGCAACAGAGCCTAGGGCACTTCCACTTATGGTCCTATAGCTTAGGGAAATTAAAATCAAAAGACACAGCCACCCCAAAGGTTGGGACGGCTCTGTTTACAAGAACCTGGTTTACGGTACAAGTTCAATATCGCAGAAAGTGAAAAATGGATGAAGAAGTTGTGGTACTTACGTACAATGCAATATCACTCAGCAATGAAATCTATGTCATCAGGCCCGTAGCAGCATAATGAGTGGATTCAGGTATGATGATTCTAACTGAAATAAGTCACACAGAAAAAGAAACATCATAAGATATCACTAATACACGGAATGTAAACTTGGCTACACAGGAACTGAATTACAAAACAGAACAGGGTCTCAAATTTAGAAACCCAACTTATGCTTGCTTAAGGGGAAAGGTGAGTTGGGGTGCTGCATAAAACCAGAGATTGAAATGAGCACAGATAAAGTTCCTTAAGCCAAATATGGAATAGACAAGAGCTACTCCTTGCTCAACGAAATGGACACAACACCCCATATTAAATGCCTAAGAGTGTACCTGACTAGGAAGTATCTTAAAACCTATGGATTGCTATGTCTCTGAAAGAGAATCAAGTGTGTGTACAGGGGCATAAACGCAGCAGTGATAGGATTGGAGAGGTTCGGTGAGCAAATGAAGACCCTTTGAAGTCATAGTGCATGGTACCCATTCCACGGGTCTCAACTCTCCAGGTTTAAGGTATTCTTCCTTCAGCTAAAACATGCATGTGGAACCCAGAGTATGATCAACCGTGTGATCGGGAGACGTGTTCCAATATGTGTCAGTTTTCGTCCCCTGGTACTCGGGTGCAACATTCCAGACGCTTTACTAACACTCTCCCGACTTGGAGAGTCAGTGCCTTTAACCTCCTGTTTGGCCCAGTTTGCAATTTCTGCGGAAGATGAACAGGAATAGGGAGAACCAATGACAGACTAGCTGGAGGTGTGTGGACGGGCAAATTTAACTCTCATTTCCCACCAGGAAGAGGAATTAACCAAAGGCTCAGCGTGCCGTGCCGGAACCAGATTAGGGCCTGAAGCCATCCTGCGGTGTTGTGGCCAGCTCACATAAAGCGACTTGAAGAAAGGAGCTCAGGGGCACTGTAATTCACAAACCTGCAGAGTTATAAATGACAGCTATCGTCCAAAAATATACTGAAGTAAGGCTGCCAGGAGGACTTGAAAGCGGGGCAGAATTGCAGGAAACCGATTTCAGGAGGTAGACTGGAATTGCATTGAAAGCATAGGAAAAGAGGCAGAACGTCCACAATGATGCACTTGGCCAAAAAGGGCGTATGCGTTTTTTCCTGAATATATTCAGGAAAAAACGCATACGCCCTTTTTGGCCAACCAAGCAAGCTTGCAAAGGAAATCTGCACTACAATGAAGTCTCACTTCCCCCCGGTCAAAAGGGCCATCTGAAAAAAGTGTAAAATCCAGAAAGGCAGAACAGGCCATGGAGAACTGGGAGCCTTGTTATGCTGATGGGCGGGATGTAAATTGCCAACAGCCACTCGGGAGAAGTGTATGGTGTTTCCTGAAACATCTAAAAAACAAAGCAACAGAGCCTAGGGCACTTCCACTTATGGTCCTATAGCTTAGGGAAATTAAAATCAAAAAGACACAGCCACCCCAAAGGTTGGGCCGGCTCTGTTTACAAGAACCTGGTTTACGGTACAAGTTCAATATCGCAGAAAGTGAAAAATGGATAAAGAAGTTGTGGTACTTACGTACAATGCAGTATCACTCAGCAATGAAATCTATGTCATCAGGCCCGTAGCAGCATAATGAGTGGATTCAGGTACGATGATTCTAACTGAAATAAGTCACACAGGAAAAGAAACATCATAAGATATCACTAATACACGGAATGTAACCTTGGCTACACAGGAACTGAATTACAAAACAGAACAGGGTCTCAAATTTAGAAACCCAACTTATGCTTGCTTAAGGGGAAAGGTGAGTTGGGGTGCTGCATAAAACCAGAGATTGAAATGAGCACAGATAAAGTTCCTTAAGCCAAATATGGAATAGACAAGAGCTACTCCTTGCTCAACGAAATGGACTCAACACCCCATATTAAAGGCCTAAGAGTGTACCTGACTAGGAAGTATCTTAAAACCTATGGATTGCTATGTCTCTGAAAGAGAATCAAGTGTGTGTACAGGGGCATAAACGCAGCAGTGATAGGATTGGAGAGGTTCGGTGAGCAAATGAAGACCCTTTGAAGTCATATTGCATGGTACCCATTCCACGGGTCTCAACTCTCCAGGTTTAAGGTATTCTTCTTTCAGCTAAAACGTGCATGTGGAACCCAGAGTATGATCAACCGTGTGATCAGGAGACGTGTTCCAATATGTGTCAGTTTTCGTCCCCTTGTACTCGGGTGCAACATTCCAGACGCTTTACTAACACTCTCCCGACTTGGAGAGTCAGTGCCTTTAACCTCCTGTTTGGCCCAGTTTGCAATTTCTGCGGAAGATGAACAGGAATAGGGAGAACCAATGACAGACTAGCTGGAGGTGTCTGGACGGGCAAATTTAACTCTCATTTCCCACCAGGAAGAGGAATTAACCAAAGGCTCAGCGTGCCGTGCCGGAACCATATTAGGGCCTGAAGCCATCCTGCGGTGTTGCGGCCAGCTCACGAGAAAGCGAGTTGAAGAAAGGAGCTCAGGGGCACTGTAATTCACAAACCTGCAGAGTTATAAATGACAGCTATCGTCCAAAAATATACTGAAGTAAGGCTGCCAAGAGGACTTGAAAGCGGGGCAGAATTGCAGGAAACCGATTTCAGGAGGTAGACTGGAATTGCATTGAAAGCATAGGAAAAGAGGCAGAACGTCCACAATGATGCACTTGGCCAAAAAGGGCGTATGTGTTTTTTCCTGAATATATTCAGGAAGAAACGCATACGCCCTCTTTGGCCAACCAAGCAAGCTTGCAAAGGAAATCTGCACTACAATGAAGTCTCACTTCCCCCCGGTCAAAAGGGCCATCTGAAAAAAGTGTAAAATCCAGAAAGGCAGGACAGGCCATGGAGAACTGGGAGCCTTGTTATGCTGATGGGCGGGATGTCAATTGCCAACAGCCACTCGGGAGAAGTGTATGGTGTTTCCTGAAACATCTAAAAAACAAAGCAACAGAGCCTAGGGCACTTCCACTTATGGTCCTATAGCTTAGGGAAATTAAAATCAAAAAGACACAGCCACCCCAAAGGTTGGGACGGCTCTGTTTACAAGAACCTGGTTTACGGTACAAGTTCAATATCGCAGAAAGAGAAAAATGGATAAAGAAGTTGTGGTACTTACGTACAATGCAGTATCACTCAGCAATGAAATCTATGTCATCAGGCCCGTAGCAGCATAATGAGTGGATTCAGGTATGATGATTCTAACTGAAATAAGTCACACAGGAAAAGAAACATCATAAGATATCACTAATACACGGAATGTAACCTTGGCTACAGAGGAACTGAATTACAAAACAGAACAGGGTCTCAAATTTAGAAAACCAACTTATGCTTGCTTAAGGGGAAAGGTGAGTTGGGGTGCTGCATAAAACCAGAGATTGAAATGAGCACAGATAAAGTTCCTTAAGCCAAATATGGAATAGACAAGAGCTACTCCTTGCTCAACGAAATGGACTCAACACCCCATATTAAATGCCTAAGAGTGTACCTGACTAGGAAGTATCTTAAAACCTATGGATTGCTATGTCTCTGAAAGAGAATCAAGTGTGTGTACAGGGGCATAAACGCAGCAGTGATAGGATTGGAGAGGTTCGGTGAGCAAATGAAGACCCTTTGAAGTCATATTGCATGGTACCCATTCCACGGGTCTCAACTCTCCAGGTTGAAGGTATTCTTCCTTCAGCTAAAACATGCATGTGGAACCCAGAGTATGATCAACCGTGTGATCGGGAGACGTGTTCCAATATGTGTCAGTTTTCGTCCCCTGGTACTCGGGTGCAACATTCCAGACGCTTTACTAACACTCTCCCGACTTGGAGAGTCAGTGCCTTTAACCTCCTGTTTGGCCCAGTTTGCAATTTCTGCGGAAGATGAACAGGAATAGGGAGAACCAATGAGAGACTAGCTGGAGGTGTCTGGACGGGCAAATTTAACTCTCATTTCCCACCAGGAAGAGGAATTAACCAAAGGCTCAGCGTGCCGTGCCGGAACCAGATTAGGGCCTGAAGCCATCCTGCGGTGTTGCGGCCAGCTCACGAGAAAGCGAGTTGAAGAAAGGAGCTCAGGGGCACTGTAATTCACAAACCTGCAGAGTTATAAATGACAGCTATCGTCCAAAAATATACTGAAGTAAGGCTGCCAAGAGGACTTGAAAGCGGGGCAGAATTGCAGGAAACCGATTTCAGGAGGTAGACTGGAATTGCATTGAAAGCATAGGAAAAGAGGCAGAACGTCCACAATGATGCACTTGGCCAAAACGGGCGTATGCGTTTTTTCCTGAATATATTCAGGAAAAAACGCATACGCCCTTTTTGGCCAACCAAGCAAGCTTGCAAAGGAAATCTGCACTACAATGAAGTCTCACTTCCCCCCGGTCAAAAGGGCCATCTGAAAAAAGTGTAAAATCCAGAAAGGCAGGACAGGCCATGGAGAACTGGGAGCCTTGTTATGCTGATGGGCGGGATGTAAATTGCCAACAGCCACTCGGGAGAAGTGTATGGTGTTTCCTGAAACATCTAAAAAACAAAGCAACAGAGCCTAGGGCACTTCCAATTATGGTCCTATAGCTTAGGGAAATTAAAATCAAAAAGACACAGCCACCCCAAAGGTTGGGACGGCTCTGTTTACAAGAACCTGGTTTACGGTACAAGTTCAATATCGCAGAAAGTGAAAAATGGATAAAGAAGTTGTGGTACTTACGTACAATGCAGTATCACTCAGCAATGAAATCTATGTCGTCAGGCCCGTAGCAGCATAATGAGTGGATTCAGGTATGATGATTCTAACTGAAATAAGTCACACAGGAAAAGAAACATCATAAGATATCACTAATACACGGAATGTAACCTTGGCTACAGAGGAACTGAATTACAAAACAGAACAGGGTCTCAAACTTAGAAAACCAACTTATGCTTGCTTAAGGGGAAAGGTGAGTTGGGGTGCTGCATAAAACCAGAGATTGAAATGAGCACAGATAAAGTTCCTTAAGCCAAATATGGAATAGACAAGAGCTACTCCTAGCTCAACGAAATGGACTCAACACCCCATATTAAATGCCTAAGAGTGTACCTGACTAGGAAGTATCTTAAAACCTATGGATTGCTATGTCTCTGAAAGAGAATCACGTGTGTGTACAGGGGCATAAACGCAGCAGTGATAGGATTGGAGAGGTTCGGTGAGCAAATGAAGACCCTTTGAAGTCATATTGCATGGTACCCATTCCAAGGGTCTCAACTCTCCAGGTTTAAGGCATTCTTCCTTCAGCTAAAACATGCATGTGGAACCCAGAGTATGATCAACCGTGAGATCGGGAGACGTGTTCCAATATGTCTCAGTTTTCGTCCCCTGTTACTCGGGTGCAACATTCCAGACGCTTTACTAACACTCTCCCGACTTGGAGAGTCAGTGCCTTTAACCTCCTGTTTGGCCTAGTTTGCAATTTCTGCGCAAGATGAACAGGAATAGGGAGAACCAATGACAGACTAGCTGGAGGTGTCTGGACGGGCAAATTTAACTCTCATTTCCCACCAGGAAGAGGAATTAACCAAAGGCTCAGCGTGCCGTGCCGGAACCAGATTAGGGCCTGAAGCAATCCTGCGGTGTTGCGGCCAGCTCACGAGAAAGCGAGTTGAAGAAAGGAGCTCAGGGGCACTGTAATTCACAAACCTGCAGAGTTATAAATGACAGCTATCGTCCAAAAATATACTGAAGTAAGGCTGCCAAGAGGACTTGAAAGCGGGGCAGAATTGCAGGAAACCGATTTCAGGAGGTAGACTGGAATTGCATTGAAAGCATAGGAAAAGAGGCAGAACGTCCACAATGATGCACTTGGCCAAAAAGGGCGTATGCGTTTTTTCCTGAATATATTCAGGAAAAAACGCATACGCCCTTTTTGGCCAACCAAGCAAGCTTGCAAAGGAAATCTGCACTACAATGAAGTCTCACTTCCCCCCGGTCAAAAGGGACATCTGAAAAAAGTGTAAAATCCAGAAAGGCAGGACAGGCCATGGAGAACTGGGAGCCTTGTTATGCTGATGGGCGGGATGTCAATTGCCAACAGCCACTCGGGAGAACTGTATGGTGTTTCCTGAAACATCTAAAAAACAAAGCAACAGAGCCTAGGGCACTTCCACTTATGGTCCTATAGCTTAGGGAAATTAAAATCAAAAAGACACAGCCACCCCAAAGGTTGGGACGGCTCTGTTTACAAGAACCTGGTTTACGGTACAAGTTCAATATCGCAGAAAGTGAAAAATGGATAAAGAAGTTGTGGTACTTACGTACAATGCAGTATCACTCAGCAATGAAATCTATGTCATCAGGCCCGTAGCAGCATAATGAGTGGATTCAGGTATGATGATTCTAACTGAAATAAGTCACACAGAAAAAGAAACATCATAAGATATCACTAATACACGGAATGTAACCTTGGCTACACAGGAACTGAAATCCAAAACAGAACAGGCTCTCAAATTTAGAAACCCAACTTATGCTTGCTTAAGGGGAAAGGTGAGTTGGGGTGCTGCATAAAACCAGAGATTGAAATGAGCACAGATAAAGTTCCTTAAGCCAAATATGGAATAGACAAGAGCTACTCCTTGCTCAACGAAATGGACTCAACACCCCATATTAAACGCCTAAGAATGTACCTGACTAGGAAGTATCTTAAAACCTATGGATTGCTATGTCTCCGAAAGAGAATCTAGCGTGTGTACAGGGGCATAAACGCAGCAGTGATAGGATTGGAGAGGTTCGGTGAGCAAATGAAGACCCTTTGAAGTCATATTGCATGGTACCCATTCCACGGGTCTCAACTCTCCAGGTTTAAGGTATTCTTCCTTCAGCTAAAACATGCATGTGGAACCCAGAGTATGATCAACCGTGTGATCGGGAGACGTGTTCCAATATGTGTCAGTTTTCGTCCCCTGGTACTCGGGTGCAACATTCCAGACGCTTTACTAACACTCTCCCGACTTGGAGAGTCAGTGCCTTTAACCTCCTGTTTGGCCCAGTTTGCAATTTCTGCGGAAGATGAACAGGAATAGGGAGAACCAATGACAGACTAGCTGGAGGTGTCTGGATGGGCAAATTTAACTCTCATTTCCCACCAGGAAGAGGAATTAACCAAAGGCTCAGCGTGCCGTGCCGGAACCAGATTAGGGCCTGAAGCCATCCTGCGGTGTTGCGGCCAGCTCACGAGAAAGCGAGTTGAAGAAAGGAGCTCAGGGGCACTGTAATTCACAAACCTGCAGAGTTATAAATGACAGCTATCGTCCAAAAATATACTGAAGTAAGGCTGCCAAGAGGACTTGAAAGCGGGGCAGAATTGCAGGAAACCGATTTCAGGAGGTAGACTGGAATTGCATTTAAAGCATAGGAAAAGAGGCAGAACGTCCACAATGATGCACTTGGCCAAAAAGGGCGTATGCGTTTTTTCCTGAATATATTCAGGAAAAAACGCATACGCCCTTTTTGGCCAACCAAGCAAGGTTGCAAAGGAAATCTGCACTACAATGAAGTCTCACTTCCCCCCGGTCAAAAGGGCCATCTGAAAAAAGTGTAAAATCCAGAAAGGCAGGACAGGCCATGGAGAACTGGGAGCCTTGTTATGCTGATGGGCGGGATGTCAATTGCCAACAGCCACTCGGGAGAAGTGTATGGTGTTTCCTGAAACATCTAAAAAACAAAGCAACAGAGCCTAGGGCACTTCCACTTATGCTCCTATAGCTTAGGGAAATTAAAATCAAAAGACAGAGCCACCCCAAAGGTTGGGACGGCTCTGTTTACAAGAACCACGTTTACGGTACAAGTTCAATATCGCAGAAAGTGAAAAATGGATAAAGAAGTTGTGGTACTTACGTACAATGCAATATCACTCAGCAATGAAATCTATGTCATCAGGCCCGTAGCAGCATAATGAGTGGATTCAGGTATGATGATTCTAACTGAAATAAGTCACACAGGAAAAGAAACATCATAAGATATCACTAATACACGGAATGTAAACTTGGCTACACAGGAACTGAATTACAAAACAGAACAGGGTCTCAAATATAGAAAACCAACTTATGCTTGCTTAAGGGGAAAGGTGAGTTGGGGTGCTGCATAAAACCAGAGATTGAAATGAGCACAGATAAAGTTCCTTAAGCCAAATATGGAATAGACAAGAGCTACTCCTTGCTCAACGAAATGGACTCAACACCCCATATTAAATGCCTAAGAGTGTACCTGACTAGGAAGTATCTTAAAACCTATGGATTGCTATGTCTCTGAAAGAGAATCAAGTGTGTGTACAGGGGCATAAACGCAGCAGTGATAGGATTGGAGAGGTTCGGTGAGCAAATGAAGACCCTTTGAAGTCATAGTGCATGGTACCCATTCCACGGGTCTCAACTCTCCAGGTTTAAGGTATTCTTCCTTCAGCTAAAACATGCATGTGGAACCCAGAGTATGATCAACCGTGTGATCGGGAGACGTGTTCCAATATGTGTCAGTTTTCGTCCCCTGGTACTCGGGTGCAACATTCCAGACGCTTTACTAACACTCTCCCGACTTGGAGAGTCAGTGCCTTTAACCTCCTGTTTGGCCCAGTTTGCAATTTCTGCGGAAGATGAACAGGAATAGGGAGAACCAATGAGAGACTAGCTGGAGGTGTCTGGACGGGCAAATTTAACTCTCATTTCCCACCAGGAAGAGGAATTAACCAAAGGCTCAGCGTGCCGTGCCGGAACCAGATTAGGGCCTGAAGCCATCCTGCGGTGTTGCGGCCAGCTCACGAGAAAGCGAGTTGAAGAAAGGAGCTCAGGGGCACTGTAATTCACAAACCTGCAGAGTTATAAATGACAGCTATCGTCCAAAAATATACTGAAGTAAGGCTGCCAAGAGGACTTGAAAGCGGGGCAGAATTGCAGGAAACCGATTTCAGGAGGTAGACTGGAATTGCATTGAAAGCATAGGAAAAGAGGCAGAACGTCCACAATGATGCACTTGGCCAAAAAGGGCGTATGCATTTTTTCCTGAATATATTCAGGAAAAAACGCATACGCCCTTTTTGGCCAACCAAGCAAGCTTGCAAAGGAAATCTGCACTACAATGAAGTCTCACTTCCCCCCGGTCAAAAGGGCCATCTGAAAAAAGTGTAAAATCCAGAAAGGCAGGACAGGCCATGGAGAACTGGGAGCCTTGTTATGCTGATGGGCGGGATGACAATTGCCAACAGCCACTCGGGAGAAGTGTATGGTGTTTCCTGAAACATCTAAAAAACAAAGCAACAGAGCCTAGGGCACTTCCACTTATGGTCCTATAGCTTAGGGAAATTAAAATCAAAAAGACACAGCCACCCCAAAGGTTGGGACGGCTCTGTTTACAAGAACCTGGTTTACGGTACAAGTTCAATATCGCAGAAAGTGAAAAATGGATAAAGAAGTTGTCGTACTTACGTACAATGCAGTATCACTCAGCAATGAAATCTATGTCGTCAGGCCCGTAGCAGCATAATGAGTGGATTCAGGTATGATGATTCTAACTGAAATAAGTCACACAGGAAAAGAAACATCATAAGATATCACTAATACACGGAATGTAACCTTGGCTACAGAGGAACTGAATTACAAAACAGAACAGGGTCTCAAATTTAGAAACCCAACTTATGCTTGCTTAAGGGGAAAGGTGAGTTGGGGTGCTGCATAAAACCAGAGATTGAAATGAGCACAGATAAAGTTCCTTAAGCCAAATATGGAATAGAAAAGAGCTACTCCTTGCTCAACGAAATGGACTCAACACCCCATATTAAATGCCTAAGAGTGTACCTGACTAGGAAGTATCTTAAAACCTATGGATTGCTATGTCTCTGAAAGAGAATCAAGTGTGTGTACAGGGGCATAAACGCAGCAGTGATAGGATTGGAGAGGTTCGGTGAGCAAATGAAGACCCTTTGAAGTCATATTGCATGGTACCCATTCCAAGGGTCTCAACTCTCCAGGTTTAAGGTATTCTTCCTTCAGCTAAAACATGCATGTGGAACCCAGAGTATGATCAACCGTGTGATCGGGAGACGTGTTCCAATATGTGTCAGTTTTCGTCCCCTGGTACTCGGGTGCAACATTCCAGACGCTTTACTAACACTCTCCCGACTTGGAGAGTCAGTGCCTTTAACCTCCTGTTTGGCCCAGTTTGCAATTTCTGCGGAAGATGAACAGGAATAGGGAGAACCAATGACAGACTAGCTGGAGGTGTCTGGACGGGCAAATTTAACTCTCATTTCCCACCAGGAAGAGGAATTAACCAAAGGCTCAGCGTGCCGTGCCGGAACCAGATTAGGGCCTGAAGCCATCCTGCGGTGTTGTGGCCAGCTCACATAAAGCGACTTGAAGAAAGGAGCTCAGGGGCACTGTAATTCACAAACCTGCAGAGTTATAAATGACAGCTATCGTCCAAAAATATACTGAAGTAAGGCTGCCAAGAGGACTTGAAAGCGGGGCAGAATTGCAGGAAACCGATTTCAGGAGGTAGACTGGAATTGCATTGAAAGCATAGGAAAAGAGGCAGAACGTCCACAATGATGCACTTGGCCAAAACGGGCGTATGCGTTTTTTCCTGAATATATTCAGGAAAAAACGCATACGCCCTTTTTGGCCAACCAAGCAAGCTTGCAAAGGAAATCTGCACTACAATGAAGTCTCACTTCCCCCCGGTCAAAAGGGCCATCTGAAAAAAGTGTAAAATCCAGAAAGGCAGGACAGGCCATGGAGAACTGGGAGCCTTGTTATGCTGATGGGCGGGATGTCAATTGCCAACAGCCACTCGGGAGAAGTGTATGGTGTTTCCTGAAACATCTAAAAAACAAAGCAACAGAGCCTAGGGCACTTCCACTTATGGTCCTATAGCTTAGGGAAATTAAAATCAAAAAGACACAGCCACCCCAAAAGTTGGGATGGCTCCGTTTACAAGAACCTGGTTTACGGTACAAGTTCAATATCGCAGAAAGTGAAAAATGGATAAAGAAGTTGTGGTACTTACGTACAATGCAGTATCACTCAGCAATGAAATCTATGTCATCAGGCCCGTAGCAGCATAATGAGTGGATTCAGGTATGATGATTCTAACTGAAATAAGTCACACAGGAAAAGAAACATCATAAGATATCACTAATACACGGAATGTAACCTTGGCTACACAGGAACTGAAATCCAAAACAGAACAGGCTCTCAAATTTAGAAACCCAACTTATGCTTGCTTAAGGGGAAAGGTGAGTTGGGGTGCTGCATAAAACCAGAGATTGAAATGAGCACAGATAAAGTTCCTTAAGCCAAATATGGAATAGACAAGAGCTACTCCTTGCTCAACGAAATGGACTCAACACCCCATATTAAACGCCTAAGAATGTACCTGACTAGGAAGTATCTTAAAACCTATGGATTGCTATGTCTCCGAAAGAGAATCTAGCGTGTGTACAGGGGCATAAACGCAGCAGTGATAGGACTGGAGAGGTTCGGTGAGCAAATGAAGACCCTTTGAAGTCATATTGCATGGTACCCATTCCACGGGTCTCAACTCTCCAGGTTTAAGGTATTCTTCCTTCAGCCAAAACATGCATGTGGAACCCAGAGTATGATCAACCGTGTGATCGGGAGACGTGTTCCAATATGTCTCAGTTTTCGTCCGCTGGTACTCGGGTGCAACATTCCAGACGCTTTACTAACACTCTCCCGACTTGGAGAGTCAGTGCCTTTAACCTCCTGTTTGGCCCAGTTTGCAATTTCTGCGGAAGATGAACAGGAATAGGGAGAACCAATGACAGACTAGCTGGAGGTGTCTGGACGGGCAAATTTAACTCTCATTTCCCACCAGGAAGAGGAATTAACCAAAGGCTCAGCGTGCCGTGCCGGAACCAGATTAGGGCCTGAAGCCATCCTGCGGTGTTGCGGCCAGCTCACGAGAAAGCGACTTGAAGAAAGGAGCTCAGGGGCACTGTAATTCACAAACCTGCAGAGTTATAAATGACAGCTATCGTCCACAAATATACTGAAGTAAGGCTGCCAAGAGGACTTGAAAGCGGGGCAGAATTGCAGGAAACCGATTTCAGGAGGTAGGCTGGAATTGCATTGAAAGCATAGGAAAAGAGGCAGAACGTCCACAATGATGCACTTGGCCAAAAAGGGCGTATGCGTTTTTTCCTGAATATATTCAGGAAAAAACGCATACGCCCTTTTTGGCCAACCAAGCAAGCTTGCAAAGGAAATCTGCACTACAATGAAGTCTCACTTCCCCCCGGTCAAAAGGGCCATCTGAAAAAAGTGTAAAATCCAGAAAGGCAGGACAGGCCATGGAGAACTGGGAGCCTTGTTATGCTGATGGGCGGGATGTCAATTGCCAACAGCCACTCGGGAGAAGTGTATGGTGTTTCCTGAAACATCTAAAAAACAAAGCAACAGAGCCTAGGGCACTTCCACTTATGGTCCTATAGCTTAGGGAAATTAAAATCAAAAGACACAGCCACCCCAAAGGTTGGGACGGCTCTGTTTACAAGAACCACGTTTACGGTACAAGTTCAATATCGCAGAAAGTGAAAAATGGATAAAGAAGTTGTGGTACTTACGTACAATGCAATATCACTCAGCAATGAAATCTATGTCATCAGGCCCGTAGCAGCATAATGAGTGGATTCAGGTATGATGATTCTAACTGAAATAAGTCACACAGAAAAAGAAACATCATAAGATATCACTAATACACGGAATGTAAACTTGGCTACACAGGAACTGAATTCCAAAACAGAACAGGGTCTCAAATTTAGAAACCCAACTTATGCTTGCTTAAGGGGAAAGGTGAGTTGGGGTGCTGCATAAAACCAGAGATTGAAATGAGCACAGATAAATTTCCTTAAGCCAAATATGGAATAGACAAGAGCTACTCCTTGCTCAACGAAATAGACACAACACCCCATATTAAATGCCTAAGAGTGTACCTGACTAGGAAGTATCTTAAAACCTATGGATTGCTATGTCTCTGAAAGAGAATCAAGTGTGTGTACAGGGGCATAAACGCAGCAGTGATAGGATTGGAGAGGTTCGGTGAGCAAATGAAGACCCTTTGAAGTCATAGTGCATGGTACCCATTCCACGGGTCTCAACTCTCCAGGTTTAAGGTATTCTTCCTTCAGCTAAAACATGCATGTGGAACCCAGAGTATGATCAACCGTGTGATCGGGAGACGTGTTCCAATATGTGTCAGTTTTCGTCCCCTGGTACTCGGGTGCAACATTCCAGACGCTTTACTAACACTCTCCCGACTTGGAGAGTCAGTGCCTTTAACCTCCTGTTTGGCCCAGTTTGCAATTTCTGCGGAAGATGAACAGGAATAGGGAGAACCAATGACAGACTAGCTGGAGGTGTGTGGACGGGCAAATTTAACTCTCATTTCCCACCAGGAAGAGGAATTAACCAAAGGCTCAGCGTGCCGTGCCGGAACCAGATTAGGGCCTGAAGCCATCCTGCGGTGTTGTGGCCAGCTCACATAAAGCGACTTGAAGAAAGGAGCTCAGGGGCACTGTAATTCACAAACCTGCAGAGTTATAAATGACAGCTATCGTCCAAAAATATACTGAAGTAAGGCTGCCAAGAGGACTTGAAAGCGGGGCAGAATTGCAGGAAACCGATTTCAGGAGGTAGACTGGAATTGCATTGAAAGCATAGGAAAAGAGGCAGAACGTCCACAATGATGCACTTGGCCAAAAAGGGCGTATGCGTTTTTTCCTGAATATATTCAGGAAAAAACGCATACGCCCTTTTTGGCCAACCAAGCAAGCTTGCAAAGGAAATCTGCACTACAATGAAGTCTCACTTCCCCCCGGTCAAAAGGGCCATCTGAAAAAAGTGTAAAATCCAGAAAGGCAGGACAGGCCATGGAGAACTGGGAGCCTTGTTATGCTGATGGGCGGGATGTCAATTGCCAACAGCCACTCGGGAGAAGTGTATGGTGTTTCCTGAAACATCTAAAAAACAAAGCAACAGAGCCTAGGGCACTTCCACTTATGGTCCTATAGCTTAGGGAAATTAAAATCAAAAAGACACAGCCACCCCAAAGGTTGGGACGGCTCTGTTTACAAGAACCTGGTTTACGGTACAAGTTCAATATCGCAGAAAGTGAAAAATGGATAAAGAAGTTGTGGTACTTACGTACAATGCAGTATCACTCAGCAATGAAATCTATGTCATCAGGCCCGTAGCAGCATAATGAGTGGATTCAGGTACGATGATTCTAACTGAAATAAGTCACACAGGAAAAGAAACATCATAAGATATCACTAATAGACGGAATGTAACCTAAGCTACACAGGAACTGAATTACAAAACAGAACAGGGTCTCAAATTTAGAAAACCAACTTATGCTTGCTTAAGGGGAAAGGTGAGTTGGGGTGCTGCATAAAACCAGAGATTGAAATGAGCACAGATAAAGTTCCTTAAGCCAAATATGGAATAGACAAGAGCTACTCCTTGCTCAACGAAATGGACTCAACACCCCATATTAAATACCTAAGAGTGTACCTGACTAGGAAGTATCTTAAAACCTATGGATTGCTATGTCTCCGAAAGAGAATCAAGCGTGTGTACAGGGGCATAAACGCAGCAGTGATAGGATTGGAGAGGTTCGGTGAGCAAATGAAGACCCTTTGAAGTCATATTGCATGGTACCCATTCCACGGGTCTCAACTCTCCAGGTTTAAGGTATTCTTCCTTCAGCTAAAACATGCATGTGGAACCCAGAGTATGATCAACCGTGTGATCGGGAGACGTGTTCCAATATGTCTCAGTTTTCGTCCCCAGGTACTCGAGTGCAACATTCCAGACGCTTTACTAACACTCTCCCGACTTGGAGAGTCAGTGCCTTTAACCTCCTGTTTGGCCCAGTTTGCAATTTCTGCGGAAGATGAACAGGAATAGGGAGAACCAATGACAGACTAGCTGGAGGTGTGTGGACGGGCAAATTTAACTCTCATTTCCCACCAGGAAGAGGAATTAACCAAAGGCTCAGCGTGCCGTGCCGGAACCAGATTAGGGCCTGAAGCCATCCTGCGGTGTTGCGGCCAGCTCACGAGAAAGCGAGTTGAAGAAAGGAGCTAAGGGGCACTGTAATTCACAAACCTGCAGAGTTATAAATGACAGCTATCGTCCAAAAATATACTGAAGTAAGGCTGCCAAGAGGACTTGAAAGCGGGGCAGAATTGCAGGAAACCGATTTCAGGAGGTAGACTGGAATTGCATTTAAAGCATAGGAAAAGAGGCAGAACGTCCACAATGATGCACTTGGCCAAAAAGGGCGTATGCGTTTTTTCCTGAATATATTCAGGAAAAAACGCATACGCCCTTTTTGGCCAACCAAGCAAGCTTGCAAAGGAAATCTGCACTACAGTGAAGTCTCACTTCCCCCTGGTCAAAAGGGCCATCTGAAAAAAGTGTAAAATCCAGAAAGGCAGGACAGGCCATGGAGAGCTGGGAGCCTTGTTATGCTGATGGGCGGGATGTAAATTGCCAACAGCCACTCGGGAGAAGTGTATGGTGTTTCCAGAAACATCTAAAAAACAAAGCAACAGAGCCTAGGGCACTTCCACTTATGGTCCTATAGCTTAGGGAAATTAAAATCAAAAGACACAGCCACCCCAAAGGTTGGGACGGCTCTGTTTACAAGAACCTGGTTTACGGTACAAGTTCAATATCGCAGAAAGTGAAAAATGGATAAAGAAGTTGTGGTACTTACGTACAATGCAGTATCACTCAGCAATGAAATCTATGTCATCAGGCCCGTAGAAGCATAATGAGTGGATTCAGGTACGATGATTCTAACTGAAATAAGTCACACAGGAAAAGAAACATCATAAGATATCACTAATACACGGAATGTAACCTTGGCTACACAGGAACTGAATTACAAAACAGAACAGGGTCTCAAATTTAGAAACCCAACTTATGCTTGCTTAAGGGGAAAGGTGAGTTGGGGTGCTGCATAAAACCAGAGATTGAAATGAGCACAGATAAAGTTCCTTAAGCCAAATATGGAATAGACAAGAGCTACTCCTTGCTCAACGAAATGGACTCAACACCCCATATTAAATGCCTAAGAGTGTACCTGACTAGGAAGTATCTTAAAACCTATGGATTGCTATGTCTCTGAAAGAGAATCAAGTGTGTGTACAGGGGCATAAACGCAGCAGTGATAGGATTGGAGAGGTTCGGTGAGCAAATGAAGACCCTTTGAAGTCATATTGCATGGTACCCATTCCACGGGTCTCAACTCTCCAGGTTTAAGGTATTCTTCCTTCAGCTAAAACATGCATGTGGAACCCAGAGTATGATCAACCATGTGATCGGGAGACGTGTTCCAATATGTGTCAGTTTTCGTCCCCTGGTACTCGGGTGCAACATTCCAGACGCGTTACTAACACTCTCCCGACTTGGAGAGTCAGTGCCTTTAACCTCCTGTTTGGCCCAGTTTGCAATTTCTGCGGAAGATGAACAGGAATAGGGAGAACCAATGACAGACTAGCTGGAGGTGTCTGGACGGGCAAATTTAACTCTCATTTCCCACCAGGAAGAGGAATTAACCAAAGGCTCAGCGTGCCGTGCCGGAACCAGATTAGGGCCTGAAGCCATCCTGCGGTGTTGCGGCCAGCTCACGAGAAAGCGAGTTGAAGAAAGGAGCTCAGGGGCACTGTAATTCACAAACCTGCAGAGTTATAAATGACAGCTATCGTCCAAAAATATACTGAAGTAAGGCTGCCAAGAGGACTTGAAAGCGGGGCAGAATTGCAGGAAACCGATTTCAGGAGGTAGACTGGAATTGCATTTAAAGCATAGGAAAAGAGGCAGAACGTCCACAATGATGCACTTGGCCAAAAAGGGCGTATGCGTTTTTTCCTGAATATATTCAGGAAAAAACGCATACGCCCTTTTTGGCCAACCAAGCAAGCTTGCAAAGGAAATCTGCACTACAATGAAGTCTCACTTCCCCCCGGTCAAAAGGGCCATCTGAAAAAAGTGTAAAATCCAGAAAGGCAGGACAGGCCATGGAGAACTGGGAGCCTTGTTATGCTGATGGGCGGGATGTCAATTGCCAACAGCCACTCGGGAGAAGTGTATGGTGTTTCCTGAAACATCTAAAAAACAAAGCAACAGAGCCTAGGGCACTTCCACTTATGGTCCTATAGCTTAGGGAAATTAAAATCAAAAAGACACAGCCACCCCAAAGGTTGGGACAGCTCTGTTTACAAGAACCTGGTTTACGGTACAAGTTCAATATCGCAGAAAGTGAAAAATGGATAAAGAAGTTGTGGTACTTACGTACAATGCAGTATCACTCAGCAATGAAATCTATGTCATCAGGCCCGTAGCAGCATAATGAGTGGATTCAGGTATGATGATTCTAACTGAAATAAGTCACACAGAAAAAGAAACATCATAAGATATCACTAATACACGGAATGTAACCTTGGCTACACAGGAACTGAAATCCAAACAGAACAGGCTCTCAAATTTAGAAACCCAACTTATGCTTGCTTAAGGGGAAAGGTGAGTTGGGGTGCTGCATAAAACCAGAGATTGAAATGAGCACAGATAAAGTTCCTTAAGCCAAATATGGAATAGACAAGAGCTACTCCTTGCTCAACGAAATGGACTCAACACCCCATATTAAACGCCTAAGAATGTACCTGACTAGGAAGTATCTTAAAACCTATGGATTGCTATGTCTCCGAAAGAGAATCTAGCGTGTGTACAGGGGCATAAACGCAGCAGTGATAGGACTGGAGAGGTTCGGTGAGCAAATGAAGACCCTTTGAAGTCATATTGCATGGTACCCATTCCACGGGTCTCAACTCTCCAGGTTTAAGGTATTCTTCCTTCAGCTAAAACATGCATGTGGAACCCAGAGTATGATCAACCGTGTGATCGGGAGACGTGTTCCAATATGTGTCAGTTTTCGTCCCCTGGTACTCGGGTGCAACATTCCAGACGCTTTACTAACACTCTCCCGACTTGGAGAGTCAGTGCCTTTAACCTCCTGTTTGGCCCAGTTTGCAATTTCTGCGGAAGATGAACAGGAATAGGGAGAACCAATGACAGACTAGCTGGAGGTGTCTGGACGGGCAAATTTAACTCTCATTTCCCACCAGGAAGAGGAATTAACCAAAGGCTCAGCGTGCCGTGCCGGAACCAGATTAGGGCCTGAAGCAATCCTGCGGTGTTGCGGCCAGCTCACGAGAAAGCGAGTTGAAGAAAGGAGCTCAGGGGCACTGTAATTCACAAACCTGCAGAGTTATAAATGACAGCTATCGTCCAAAAATATACTGAAGTAAGGCTGCCAAGAGGACTTGAAAGCGGGGCAGAATTGCAGGAAACCGATTTCAGGAGGTAGACTGGAATTGCATTGAAAGCATAGGAAAAGAGGCAGAACGTCCACAATGATGCACTTGGCCAAAAAGGGCGTATGCGTTTTTTCCTGAATATATTCAGGAAAAAACGCATACGCCCTTTTTGGCCAACCAAGCAAGCTTGCAAAGGAAATCTGCACTACAATGAAGTCTCACTTCCCCCCGGTCAAAAGGGCCATCTGAAAAAAGTGTAAAATCCAGAAAGGCAGGACAGGCCATGGAGAACTGGGAGCCTTGTTATGCTGATGGGCGGGATGTCAATTGCCAACAGCCACTCGGGAGAAGTGTATGGTGTTTCCTGAAACATCTAAAAAACAAAGCAACAGAGCCTAGGGCACTTCCACTTATGGTCCTATAGCTTAGGGAAATTAAAATCAAAAAGACACAGCCACCCCAAAGGTTGGGACGGCTCTGTTTACAAGAACCTGGTTTACGGTACAAGTTCAATATCGCAGAAAGTGAAAAATGGATAAAGAAGTTGTGGTACTTACGTACAATGCAGTATCACTCAGCAATGAAATCTATGTCATCAGGCCCGTAGCAGCATAATGAGTGGATTCAGGTATGATGATTCTAACTGAAATAAGTCACACAGAAAAAGAAACATCATAAGATATCACTAATACACGGAATGTAACCTTGGCTACACAGGAACTGAAATCCAAAACAGAACAGGCTCTCAAATTTAGAAACCCAACTTATGCTTGCTTAAGGGGAAAGGTGAGTTGGGGTGCTGCATAAAACCAGAGATTGAAATGAGCACAGATAAAGTTCCTTAAGCCAAATATGGAATAGACAAGAGCTACTCCTTGCTCAACGAAATGGACTCAACACCCCATATTAAACGCCTAAGAATGTACCTGACTAGGAAGTATCTTAAAACCTATGGATTGCTATGTCTCCGAAAGAGAATCTAGCGTGTGTACAGGGGCATAAACGCAGCAGTGATAGGACTGGAGAGGTTCGGTGAGCAAATGAAGACCCTTTGAAGTCATATTGCATGGTACCCATTCCACGGGTCTCAACTCTCCAGGTTTAAGGTATTCTTCCTTCAGCTAAAACATGCATGTGGAACCCAGAGTATGATCAACCGTGTGATCGGGAGACGTGTTCCAATATGTGTCAGTTTTCGTCCCCTGGTACTCGGGTGCAACATTCCAGACGCTTTACTAACACTCTCCCGACTTGGAGAGTCAGTGCCTTTAACCTCCTGTTTGGCCCAGTTTGCAATTTCTGCGGAAGATGAACAGGAATAGGGAGAACCAATGACAGACTAGCTGGAGGTGTCTGGACGGGCAAATTTAACTCTCATTTCCCACCAGGAAGAGGAATTAACCAAAGGCTCAGCGTGCCGTGCCGGAACCAGATTAGGGCCTGAAGCAATCCTGCGGTGTTGCGGACAGCTCACGAGAAAGCGAGTTGAAGAAAGGAGCTCAGGGGCACTGTAATTCACAAACCTGCAGAGTTATAAATGACAGCTATCGTCCAAAAATATACTGAAGTAAGGCTGCCAAGAGGACTTGAAAGCGGGGCAGAATTGCAGGAAACCGATTTCAGGAGGTAGACAGGAATTGCATTTAAAGCATAGGAAAAGAGGCAGAACGTCCACAATGATGCACTTGGCCAAAAAGGGCGTATGCGTTTTTTCCTGAATATATTCAGGAAAAAACGCATACGCCCTTTTTGGCCAACCAAGCAAGCTTGCAAAGGAAATCTGCACTACAATGAAGTCTCACTTCCCCCCGGTCAAAAGGGACATCTGAAAAAAGTGTAAAATCCAGAAAGGCAGGACAGGCCATGGAGAACTGGGAGCCTTGTTATGCTGATGGGCGGGATGTCAATTGCCAACAGCCACTCGGGAGAAGTGTATGGTGTTTCCTGAAACATCTAAAAAACAAAGCAACAGAGCCTAGGGCACTTCCACTTATGGTCCTATAGCTTAGGGAAATTAAAATCAAAAAGACACAGCCACCCCAAAGGTTGGGACGGCTCTGTTTACAAGAACCTGGTTTACGGTACAAGTTCAATATCGCAGAAAGAGAAAAATGGATAAAGAAGTTGTGGTACTTACGTACAATGCAGTATCACTCAGCAATGAAATCTATGTCATCAGGCCCGTAGCAGCATAATGAGTGGATTCAGGTATGATGATTCTAACTGAAATAAGTCACACAGGAAAAGAAACATCATAAGATATCACTAATACACGGAATGTAACCTTGGCTACAGAGGAACTGAATTACAAAACAGAACAGGGTCTCAAATTTAGAAAACCAACTTATGCTTGCTTAAGGGGAAATGTGAGTTGGGGTGCTGCATAAAACCAGAGATTGAGATGAGCACAGATAAAGTTCCTTAAGCCAAATATGGAATAGACAAGAGCTACTCCTTGCTCAACGAAATGGACTCAACACCCCATATTAAATGCCTAAGAGTGTACCTGACTAGGAAGTATCTTAAAACCTATGGATTGCTATGTCTCTGAAAGAGAATCAAGTGTGTGTACAGGGGCATAAACGCAGCAGTGATAGGATTGGAGAGGTTCGGTGAGCAAATGAAGACCCTTTGAAGTCATATTGCATGGTACCCATTCCACGGGTCTCAACTCTCCAGGTTTAAGGTATTCTTCCTTCAGCTAAAACATGCATGTGGAACCCAGAGTATGATCAACCGTGTGATCGGGAGACGTGTTCCAATATGTGTCAGTTTTCGTCCCCTGGTACTCGGGTGCAACATTCCAGACGCTTTACTAACACTCTCCCGACTTGGAGAGTCAGTGCCTTTAACCTCCTGTTTGGCCCAGTTTGCAATTTCTGCGGAAGATGAACAGGAATAGGGAGAACCAATGACAGACTAGCTGGAGGTGTCTGGACGGGCAAATTTAACTCTCATTTCCCACCAGGAAGAGGAATTAACCAAAGGCTCAGCGTGCCGTGCCGGAACCAGATTAGGGCCTGAAGCCATCCTGCGGTGTTGTGGCCAGCTCACGAGAAAGCGAGTTGAAGAAAGGAGCTCAGGGGCACTGTAATTCACAAACCTGCAGAGTTATAAATGACAGCTATCGTCCAAAAATATACTGAAGTAAGGCTGCCAAGAGGACTTGAAAGCGGGGCAGAATTGCAGGAAACCGATTTCAGGAGGTAGACTGGAATTGCATTTAAAGCATAGGAAAAGAGGCAGAACGTCCACAATGATGCACTTGGCCAAAAAGGGCGTATGCGTTTTTTCCTGAATATATTCAGGAAAAAACGCATACGCCCTTTTTGGCCAACCAAGCAAGCTTGCAAAGGAAATCTGCACTACAATGAAGTCTCACTTCCCCCCGGTCAAAAGGGCCATCTGAAAAAAGTGTAAAATCCAGAAAGGCAGGACAGGCCATGGAGAACTGGGAGCCTTGTTATGCTGATGGGCGGGATGTAAATTGCCAACAGCCACTCGGGAGAAGTGTATGGTGTTTCCTGAAACATCTAAAAAACAAAGCAACAGAGCCTAGGGCACTTCCACTTATGGTCCTATAGCTTAGGGAAATTAAAATCAAAAAGACACAGCCACCCCAAAGGTTGGGACGGCTCTGTTTACAAGAACCTGGTTTACAGTACAAGTTCAATATTGCAGAAAGTGAAAAATGGATAAAGAAGTTGTCGTACTTACGTACAATGCAGTATCACTCAGCAATGAAATCTATGTCGTCAGGTCCGTAGCAGCATAATGAGTGGATTCAGGTATGATGATTCTAACTGAAATAAGTCACACAGGAAAAGAAACATCATAAGATATCACTAATACACGGAATGTAACCTTGGCTACAGAGGAACTGAATTACAAAACAGAACAGGGTCTCAAATTTAGAAAACCAACTTATGCTTGCTTAAGGGGAAAGGTGAGTTGGGGTGCTGCATAAAACCAGAGATTGAAATGAGCACAGATAAAGTTCCTTAAGCCAAATATGGAATAGACAAGAGCTACTCCTTGCTCAACGAAATGGACTCAACACCCCATATTAAATGCCTAAGAGTGTACCTGACTAGGAAGTATCTTAAAACCTATGGATTGCTATGTCTCTGAAAGAGAATCAAGTGTGTGTACAGGGGCATAAACGCAGCAGTGATAGGATTGGAGAGGTTCGGTGAGCAAATGAAGACCCTTTGAAGTCATATTGCATGGTACCCATTCCAAGGGTCTCAACTCTCCAGGTTTAAGGCATTCTTCCTTCAGCTAAAACATGCATGTGGAACCCAGAGTATGATCAACCGTGTGATCGGGAGACGTGTTCCAATATGTGTCAGTTTTCGTCCCCTGGTACTCGGGTGCAACATTCCAGACGCTTTACTAACACTCTCCCGACTTGGAGAGTCAGTGCCTTTAACCTCCTGTTTGGCCCAGTTTGCAATTTCTGCGGAAGATGAACAGGAATAGGGAGAACCAATGACAGACTAGCTGGAGGTGTCTGGACGGGCAAATTTAACTCTCATTTCCCACCAGGAAGAGGAATTAACCAAAGGCTCAGCGTGCCGTGCCGGAACCAGATTAGGGCCTGAAGCAATCCTGCGGTGTTGCGGCCAGCTCACGAGAAAGCGAGTTGAAGAAAGGAGCTCAGGGGCACTGTAATTCACAAACCTGCAGAGTTATAAATGACAGCTATCGTCCAAAAATATACTGAAGTAAGGCTGCCAAGAGGACTTGAAAGCGGGGCAGAATTGCAGGAAACCGATTTCAGGAGGTAGACTGGAATTGCATTTAAAGCATAGGAAAAGAGGCAGAACGTCCACAATGATGCACTTGGCCAAAAAGGGCGTATGCGTTTTTTCCTGAATATATTCAGGAAAAAACGCATACGCCCTTTTTGGCCAACCAAGCAAGCTTGCAAAGGAAATCTGCACTACAATGAAGTCTCACTTCCCCCCGGTCAAAAGGGCCATCTGAAAAAAGTGTAAAATCCAGAAAGGCAGGACAGGCCATGGAGAACTGGGAGCCTTGTTATGCTGATGGGCGGGATGTCAATTGCCAACAGCCACTCGGGAGAAGTGTATGGTGTTTCCTGAAACATCTAAAAAACAAAGCAACAGAGCCTAGGGCACTTCCACTTATGGTCCTATAGCTTAGGGAAATTAAAATCAAAAAGACACAGCCACCCCAAAGGTTGGGACGGCTCTGTTTACAAGAACCTGGTTTACGGTACAAGTTCAATATCGCAGAAAGTGAAAAATGGATAAAGAAGTTGTGGTACTTACGTACAATGCAGTATCACTCAGCAATGAAATCTATGTCATCAGGCCCGTAGCAGCATAATGAGTGGATTCAGGTACGATGATTCTAACTGAAATAAGTCACACAGGAAAAGAAACATCATAAGATATCACTAATACACGGAATGTAACCTTGGCTACACAGGAACTGAATTACAAAACAGAACAGGGTCTCAAATTTAGAAACCCAACTTATGCTTGCTTAAGGGGAAAGGTGAGTTGGGGTGCTGCATAAAACCAGAGATTGAAATGAGCACAGATAAAGTTCCTTAAGCCAAATATGGAATAGACAAGAGCTACTCCTTGCTCAACGAAATGGACTCAACACCCCATATTAAACGCCTAAGAATGTACCTGACTAGGAAGTATCTTAAAACCTATGGATTGCTATGTCTCCGAAAGAGAATCTAGCGTGTGTACAGGGGCATAAACGCAGCAGTGATAGGACTGGAGAGGTTCGGTGAGCAAATGAAGACCCTTTGAAGTCATATTGCATGGTACCCATTCCACGGGTCTCAACTCTCCAGGTTTAAGGTATTCTTCCTTCAGCTAAAACATGCATGTGGAACCCAGAGTATGATCAACCGTGTGATCGGGAGACGTGTTCCAATATGTCTCAGTTTTCGTCCCCTGTTACTCGGGTGCAACATTCCAGACGCTTTACTAACACTCTCCCGACTTGGAGAGTCAGTGCCTTTAACCTCCTGTTTGGCCCAGTTTGCAATTTCTGCGGAAGATGAACAGGAATAGGGAGAACCAATGAGAGACTAGCTGGAGGTGTCTGGACGGGCAAATTTAACTCTCATTTCCCACCAGGAAGAGGAATTAACCAAAGGCTCAGCGTGCCGTGCCGGAACCAGATTAGGGCCTGAAGCCATCCTGCGGTGTTGCGGCCAGCTCACGAGAAAGCGAGTTGAAGAAAGGAGCTCAGGGGCACTGTAATTCACAAACCTGCAGAGTTATAAATGACAGCTATCGTCCAAAAATATACTGAAGTACGGCTGCCAAGAGGACTTGAAAGCGGGGCAGAATTGCAGGAAACCGATTTCAGGAGGTAGACTGGAATTGCATTGAAAGCATAGGAAAAGAGGCAGAACGTCCACAATGATGCACTTGGCCAAAAAGTGCGTATGCGTTTTTTCCTGAATATATTCAGGAAAAAACGCATACGCCCTTTTTGGCCAACCAAGCAAGCTTGCAAAGGAAATCTGCACTACAATGAATTCTCACTTCCCCCCGGTCAAAAGGGCCATCTGAAAAAAGTGTAAAATCCAGAAAGGCAGGACAGGCCATGGAGAACTGGGAGCCTTGTTATGCTGATGGGCGGGATGTAAATTGCCAACAGCCACTCGGGAGAAGTGTATGGTGTTTCCTGAAACATCTAAAAAACAAAGCAACAGAGCCTAGGGCACTTCCACTTATGGTCCTATAGCTTAGGGAAATTAAAATCAAAAAGACACAGCCACCCCAAAGGTTGGGACGGCTCTGTTTACAAGAACCTGGTTTACGGTACAAGTTCAATATCGCAGAAAGTGAAAAATGGATAAAGAAGTTGTGGTACTTACGTACAATGCAGTATCACTCAGCAATGAAATCTATGTCATCAGGCCCGTAGCAGCATAATGAGTGGATTCAGGTACGATGATTCTAACTGAAATAAGTCACACAGGAAAAGAAACATCATAAGATATCACTAATACACGGAATGTAACCTTGGCTACACAGGAACTGAATTACAAAACAGAACAGGGTCTCAAATTTAGAAACCCAACTTATGCTTGCTTAAGGGGAAAGGTGAGTTGGGGTGCTGCATAAAACCAGAGATTGAAATGAGCACAGATAAAGTTCCTTAAGCCAAATATGGAATAGACAAGAGCTACTCCTTGCTCAACGAAATGGACTCAACACCCCATATTAAACGCCTAAGAATGTACCTGACTAGGAAGTATCTTAAAACCTATGGATTGCTATGTCTCCGAAAGAGAATCTAGCGTGTGTACAGGGGCATAAACGCAGCAGTGATAGGACTGGAGAGGTTCGGTGAGCAAATGAAGACCCTTTGAAGTCATATTGCATGGTACCCATTCCACGGGTCTCAACTCTCCAGGTTTAAGGTATTCTTCCTTCAGCTAAAACATGCATGTGGAACCCAGAGTATGATCAACCGTGTGATCGGGAGACGTGTTCCAATATGTCTCAGTTTTCGTCCCCTGTTACTCGGGTGCAACATTCCAGACGCTTTACTAACACTCTCCCGACTTGGAGAGTCAGTGCCTTTAACCTCCTGTTTGGCCCAGTTTGCAATTTCTGCGGAAGATGAACAGGAATAGGGAGAACCAATGAGAGACTAGCTGGAGGTGTCTGGACGGGCAAATTTAACTCTCATTTCCCACCAGGAAGAGGAATTAACCAAAGGCTCAGCGTGCCGTGCCGGAACCAGATTAGGGCCTGAAGCCATCCTGCGGTGTTGCGGCCAGCTCACGAGAAAGCGAGTTGAAGAAAGGAGCTCAGGGGCACTGTAATTCACAAACCTGCAGAGTTATAAATGACAGCTATCGTCCAAAAATATACTGAAGTACGGCTGCCAAGAGGACTTGAAAGCGGGGCAGAATTGCAGGAAACCGATTTCAGGAGGTAGACTGGAATTGCATTGAAAGCATAGGAAAAGAGGCAGAACGTCCACAATGATGCACTTGGCCAAAAAGTGCGTATGCGTTTTTTCCTGAATATATTCAGGAAAAAACGCATACGCCCTTTTTGGCCAACCAAGCAAGCTTGCAAAGGAAATCTGCACTACAATGAATTCTCACTTCCCCCCGGTCAAAAGGGCCATCTGAAAAAAGTGTAAAATCCAGAAAGGCAGGACAGGCCATGGAGAACTGGGAGCCTTGTTATGCTGATGGGCGGGATGTAAATTGCCAACAGCCACTCGGGAGAAGTGTATGGTGTTTCCTGAAACATCTAAAAAACAAAGCAACAGAGCCTAGGGCACTTCCACTTATGGTCCTATAGCTTAGGGAAATTAAAATCAAAAAGACACAGCCACCCCAAAGGTTGGGACGGCTCTGTTTACAAGAACCTGGTTTACGGTACAAGTTCAATATCGCAGAAAGTGAAAAATGGATAAAGAAGTTGTGGTACTTACGTACAATGCAGTATCACTCAGCAATGAAATCTATGTCATCAGGCCCGTAGCAGCATAATGAGTGGATTCAGGTACGATGATTCTAACTGAAATAAGTCACACAGGAAAAGAAACATCATAAGATATCACTAATACACGGAATGTAACCTTGGCTACACAGGAACTGAATTACAAAACAGAACAGGGTCTCAAATTTAGAAACCCAACTTATGCTTGCTTAAGGGGAAAGGTGAGTTGGGGTGCTGCATAAAACCAGAGATTGAAATGAGCACAGATAAAGTTCCTTAAGCCAAATATGGAATAGACAAGAGCTACTCCTTGCTCAACGAAATGGACTCAACACCCCATATTAAATGCCTAAGAGTGTACCTGACTAGGAAGTATCTTAAAACCTATGGATTGCTATGTCTCTGAAAGAGAATCAAGTGTGTGTACAGGGGCATAAACGCAGCAGTGATAGGATTGGAGAGGTTCGGTGAGCAAATGAAGACCCTTTGAAGTCATATTGCATGGTACCCATTCCACGGGTCTCAACTCTCCAGGTTTAAGGTATTCTTCCTTCAGCTAAAACATGCATGTGGAACCCAGAGTATGATCAACCGTGTGATCGGGAGACGTGTTCCAATATGTCTCAGTTTTCATCCCGTGGTACTCGGGTGCAACATTCCAGACGCTTTACTAACACTCTCCCGACTTGGAGAGTCAGTGCCTTTAACCTCCTGTTTGGCCCAGTTTGCAATTTCTGCGGAAGATGAACAGGAATAGGGAGAACCAATGAGAGACTAGCTGGAGGTGTCTGGACGGGCAAATTTAACTCTCATTTCCCACCAGGAAGAGGAATTAACCAAAGGCTCAGCGTGCCGTGCCGGAACCAGATTAGGGCCTGAAGCCATCCTGCGGTGTTGCGGCCAGCTCACGAGAAAGCGAGTTGAAGAAAGGAGCTCAGGGGCACTGTAATTCACAAACCTGCAGAGTTATAAATGACAGCTATCGTCCAAAAATATACTGAAGTACGGCTGCCAAGAGGACTTGAAAGCGGGGCAGAATTGCACGAAACCGATTTCAGGAGGTAGACTGGAATTGCATTTAAAGCATAGGAAAAGAGGCAGAACGTCCACAATGATGCACTTGGCCAAAAAGGGCGTATGCGTTTTTTCCTGAATATATTCAGGAAAAAACGCATACGCCCTTTTTGGCCAACCAAGCAAGCTTGCAAAGGAAATCTGCACTACAATGAAGTCTCACTTCCCCCCGGTCAAAAGGGCCATCTGAAAAAAGTGTAAAATCCAGAAAGGCAGGACAGGCCATGGAGAACTGGGAGCCTTGTTATGCTGATGGGCGGGATGTCAATTGCCAACAGCCACTCGGGAGAAGTGTATGGTGTTTCCTGAAACATCTAAAAAACAAAGCAACAGAGCCTAGGGCACTTCCACTTATGGTCCTATAGCTTAGGGAAATTAAAATCAAAAAGACACAGCCACCCCAAAGGTTGGGACGGCTCTGTTTACAAGAACCTGGTTTACGGTACAAGTTCAATATCGCAGAAAGTGAAAAATGGATAAAGAAGTTGTGGTACTTACGTACAATGCAGTATCACTCAGCAATGAAATCTATGTCATCAGGCCCGTAGCAGCATAATGAGTGGATTCAGGTATGATGATTCTAACTGAAATAAGTCACACAGGAAAAGAAACATAATAAGATATCACTAATACACGGAATGTAAACTTGGCTACACAGGAACTGAATTACAAAACGGAACAGGGTCTCAAATTTAGAAACCCAACTTATGCTTGCTTAAGGGGAAAGGTGAGTTGGGGTGCTGCATAAAACCAGAGATTGAAATGAGCACAGATAAAGTTCCTTAAGCCAAATATGGAATAGACAAGAGCTACTCCTTGCTCAACGAAATGGACTCAACACCCCATATTAAATGCCTAAGAGTGTACCTGACTAGGAAGTATCTTAAAACCTATGGATTGCTATGTCTCTGAAAGAGAATCAAGTGTGTGTACAGGGGCATAAATGCAGCAGTGATAGGATTTGAGAGGTTCGGTGAGCAAATGAAGACCCTTTGAAGTCATATTGCATGGTACCCATTCCACGGGTCTCAACTCTCCAGGTTTAAGGTATTCTTCCTTCAGCTAAAACATGCATGTGGAACCCAGAGTATGATCAACCGTGTGATCGGGAGACGTGTTCCAATATGTCTCAGTTTTCGTCCCCTGGTACTCGGGTGCAACATTCCAGACGCTTTACTAACACTCTCCCGACTTGGAGAGTCAGTGCCTTTAACCTCCTGTTTGGCCCAGTTTGCAATTTCTGCGGAAGATGAACAGGAATAGGGAGAACCAATGACAGACTAGCTGGAGGTGTCTGGACGGGCAAATTTAACTCTCATTTCCCACCAGGAAGAGGAATTAACCAAAGGCTCAGCGTGCCGTGCCGGAACCAGATTAGGGCCTGAAGCCATCCTGCGGTGTTGCGGCCAGCTCACGAGAAAGCGAGTTGAAGAAAGGAGCTCAGGGGCACTGTAATTCACAAACCTGCAGAGTTATAAATGACAGCTATCGTCCAAAAATATACTGAAGTAAGGCTGCCAAGAGGACTTGAAAGCGGGGCAGAATTGCAGGAAACCGATTTCAGGAGGTAGACTGGAATTGCATTGAAAGCATAGGAAAAGAGGCAGAACGTCCACAATGATGCACTTGGCCAAAAAGGGCGTATGCGTTTTTTCCTGAATATATTCAGGAAAAAACGCATACGCCCTTTTTGGCCAACCAAGCAAGCTTGCAAAGGAAATCTGCACTACAATGAAGTCTCACTTCCCCCCGGTCAAAAGGGACATCTGAAAAAAGTGTAAAATCCAGAAAGGCAGGACAGGCCATGGAGAACTGGGAGCCTTGTTATGCTGATGGGCGGGATGTAAATTGCCAACAGCCACTGGGGAGAAGTGTATGGTGTTTCCTGAAACATCTAAAAAACAAAGCAACAGAGCCTAGGGCACTTCCACTTATGGTCCTATAGCTTAGGGAAATTAAAATCAAAAGACACAGCCACCCCAAAGGTTGGGCCGGCTCTGTTTACAAGAACCTGGTTTACGGTACAAGTTCAATATCGCAGAAAGTGAAAAATGGATAAAGAAGTTGTGGTACTTACGTACAATGCAATATCACTCAGCAATGAAATCTATGTCATCAGGCCCGTAGCAGCATAATGAGTGGATTCAGGTACGATGATTCTAACTGAAATAAGTCACACAGGAAAAGAAACATCATAAGATATCACTAATACACGGAATGTAACCTTGGCTACACAGGAACTGAATTACAAAACAGAACAGGGTCTCAAATTTAGAAAACCAACTTATGCTTGCTTAAGGGGAAAGGTGAGTTGGGGTGCTGCATAAAACCAGAGATTGAAATGAGCACAGATAAAGTTCCTTAAGCCAAATATGGAATAGACAAGAGCTACTCCTTGCTCAACGAAATGGACTCAACACCCCATATTAAATGCCTAAGAGTGTACCTGACTAGGAAGTATCTTAAAACCTATGGATTGCTATGTCTCTGAAAGAGAATCAAGTGTGTGTACAGGGGCATAAACGCAGCAGTGATAGGATTGGAGAGGTTCGGTGAGCAAATGAAGACCCTTTGAAGTCATATTGCATGGTACCCATTCCACGGGTCTCAACTCTCCAGGTTTAAGGTATTCTTCCTTCAGTTAAAACATGCATGTGGAACCCAGAGTATGATCAACCGTGTGATCGGGAGACGTGTTCCAATATGTCTCAGTTTTCGTCCCCTGGTACTCGGGTGCAACATTCCAGACGCTTTACTAACACTCTCCCGACTTGGAGAGTCAGTGCCTTTAACCTCCTGTTTGGCCCAGTTTGCAATTTCTGCGGAAGATGAACAGGAATAGGGAGAACCAATGAGAGACTTGCTGGAGGTGTCTGGACGGGCAAATTTAACTCTCATTTCCCACCAGGAAGAGGAATTAACCAAAGGCTCAGCGTGCCGTGCCGGAACCAGATTAGGGCCTGAAGCCATCCTGCGGTGTTGCGGCCAGCTCACGAGAAAGCGAGTTGAAGAAAGGAGCTCAGGGGCACTGTAATTCACAAACCTGCAGAGTTATAAATGACAGCTATCGTCCAAAAATATACTGAAGTAAGGCTGCCAAGAGGACTTGAAAGCGGGGCAGAATTGCAGGAAACCGATTTCAGGAGGTAGACTGGAATTGCATTGAAAGCATAGGAAAAGAGGCAGAACGTCCACAATGATGCACTTGGCCAAAAAGGGCATATGCGTTTTTTCCTGAATATATTCAGGAAAAATCGCATACGCCCTTTTTGGCCAACCAAGCAAGGTTGCAAAGGAAATCTGCACTACAATGATGTCTCACTTCCCCCCGGTCAAAAGGGCCATCTGAAAAAAGTGTAAAATCCAGAAAGGCAGGACAGGCCATGGAGAACTGGGAGCCTTGTTATGCTGATGGGCGGGATGTAAATTGCCAACAGCCACTGGGGAGAAGTGTATGGTGTTTCCTGAAACATCTAAAAAACAAAGCAACAGAGCCTAGGGCACTTCCACTTATGGTCCTATAGCTTAGGGAAATTAAAATCAAAAGACACAGCCACCCCAAAGGTTGGGACGGCTCTGTTTACAAGAACCTGGTTTACGGTACAAGTTCAATATTGCAGAAAGTGAAAAATGGATAAAGAAGTTGTGGTACTTACGTACAATGCAGTATCACTCAGCAATGAAATCTATGTCATCAGGCCCGTAGCAGCATAATGAGTGGATTCAGGTACGATGATTCTAACTGAAATAAGTCACACAGGAAAAGAAACATCATAAGATATCACTAATACACGGAATG